>NW_025763446.1:0-293155 GCF_003444635.1 Morchella importuna | reverse complement strand
GACGAAGTGATTAATGCCCCGACTTCGCGGCATTGACACCGAAGAGGAGGGGGAGGAGGAAGAAGAAGAGCCGGAATTACCTGTAGCGGGGGATTACGAAGGGGGGGGGAGGAGGATGTGTAGAACAATCACGAGTGCTAAGGGAGATAGTGGGGGATTTCTTCTGATTCGTATATTGTATTAGGGTTAGTTAGGGTGTTAAATGGCGTATTGTATTTAGTATTAGGCGGAGGATCACGGTGTTGAATACACCAATTCTCAAAGTGCAGTCGCGAGTGCTCTGGAGACAGTAGAGATCGTCGTGCGAGTGATGTTTTTGTAATCTCATGGGGGAATTGTGAATACCAGAGGCCGGAACGGCGGAGAGGTGTATGCCTAGAGAGAACGGGGCGCCGACATGTAGGAATCGGTACGTCGGGCATGAGCCAGATTTCAAAGCACCCCATCCGGCAACGTCAGGGGAGTCAGGGCAATCATTCTATCCCCAGAGCCCGCTGGAGCAGTGAAGAGTGCTCCAGGAGCAGTCAGGATATCCAACCGTGCAACTGGCGTTCTCTAGCGGGTAGAGTGACGTCCTAGTTACACCGGGCGCTATTATTTAGTGTCGGGGCCCGTTGTGCGGACTAGTGTGCGCTGGGGCGGAATAATGTGCGCCAGACCTCGCCAGGAGCACTGGCGGTATCTCTGGAGAGGTAGTTTACCTACCGAGCGCCCTGAGCGCCCTGAGCGCCCCGGGCGTCTGGCGAAGGCTACAGGTTTGCTGATGTACTCAGGATCATTCCCGCCCAACTGACCTGATCCTCATCTTCGAGTAGACCATTATCGGTAGCAGAGCCCTTAAAGATTATTGAGTTCTAGCGATAGTATCTTTGAATAAATCTGCACCTGATTTCTATCTTGCACGGCCGCATCTGTTCTATTGGATTCTAGCGATACATAGATAGGCTGCCCCCGTTACAGGATCCAGGTAAGGGGCAGAGAGGGTGAGGTATCAGTGCGTACCATGCATACTGTTGTGGATGATTCGTTGATAACTACCGATGCTGAGTTATCTCTGCCTGGTCTCCTTCTGTTTGAATCCCTTGTCTTGTTCTGTTCTTTGAGCTTTCTACACTCCTTGTACTCGTGGCCCTGGTACGGGTTATTCCGTTTCTTACACCAGGTGCATTCCTTGCCATTTGGTGTTGGGATACTCCTGGTATGAAGTACCCTGTTGTTGCCGGTGAGAGGGGTTTCCTCTTGTAGATTTTGTAGCCGTTGGCGTACATCTTCGTATGTAACATCCTGTTTAGTCTGGATGTTATCGACGACGTTGCTCATTGACTTCGGCAGTGAGGCAAGTAGGAATGCTGCCATTGCTTCGTTGGATTTGGTGAGGGGTAGTAGGGCCTGAGAGAGTTTGTGGTCGCCGCTCTGACACCTGGTTTTGAGAGTATTCCAGTTCGTGTTGAAGGTCTCGAGATGCTCGGTTAAGTTACCGTTGTCTTGCATCTTCGTGTCTAGAACACGGCTGAGGAGGGTGATCGTCGTGTTTGGTGATACGCGATCGTAGAGGTCTTTGAGCGCCTTCCATGCGTGGTATGCATTTTCGGCGGAGACGACTGTTGGTTGTATGTCTTCGGCTACAGCTCCGATGAGAAGGCTGTGCATTTGTTTTCGGGCCTTTTTGATTTCGGCCTTGGTGAGGTCTGTGTCATCTTCTGAGGGGTTTTCGATGCTCAATGCTTCCCACCAGTCTGCTGCATCGAATGTAATCCTCCAGGCAGACGCCCAAGTTTGGTAGTTGGATTGTCCCTTTAATTTTGGGAGTTCATCAAACTTGATGCGAATGTTACTGGGACTCGTGTTGTCTGAGGACTTAACCTCCACGGCCTTGGATGATTCATCAGCGTCAGACATGATGTTGTATGAAGTGTAATTGAGTTAACCGAATGTGGCGAGTGTTGTGCGGATTTTATTTGGCAAAACCCGGGCTCATAACCTGAAGTTTGTAGTGTGGGAGAAAATGACTTGAATGTGGTTTGAACACGTGACCTTGAGGGAGGATGTGTTTGTAGTGCGAAGAAGATACTATTGCGCCGCTGAAGTTCCAGCGACAATGTGGGTGTTTGAGCGCTCTATATATACAGATATTCTAATACCACGTGATCCCCTGATTACTTAATCCCTGACACTAAGCCTTGTCTGAATCCTTGTTCCTTCTATGAGTCATCCCTTATACATGAGTAATTCCATACATAACCGATGTCGCAATGCCCTATTTCTACAGTGATTACAGGGAGAAAGGGCCCCCTTACCAGTCACCGCGATTGACTAAATATTCCGGCGGAGGAGCTTTAGTGCGAATTCGAACGTGAATACTGTGATCAAAGTGTTATGTTGTATGTAAGTAGCAGTGATAGAAGTTATAGAGTCCGATGCCTACGGATGCGACGAGGGCGACAAAGGTGAATTCACGAAAGATTTTCAAGATACGAGTGTCTCGTAGTGTACTAGGCCCGTCGATAGTGCGGTCATATGTATTGGTGGGAAGTGCTTGTATGGGCTTCAGGCAATCTTTTACTCGGTGTTTCTTGGCTTTGAATTTGTCATATGTATTATTAGCTCTAGCAATCAAATATATGTGTCCGCCTAACTATCCTCTGTGTCACTCGTGTGGCATCTTGTACTGCTCGCCTCTCCGTTCTGCTTACGTACTGATTTGGTGGTCTGCCTTCTCGGTCGAGGTCTTTAATTGCAAGGTAGATTTCTTATCTGGCCCCGCGAGAATACTGCGGGTATGAGAAACTGCACTCTTGAGATGATTGAACTAGCTGGGATGTGTATCACGAAGGGAAGATTCATGTGCACATGTGTTAGTTGATTTAAATAACGTATTGCTATCGTATGGCTAGCACAATAACTTGATCATAAGGTGTCACTCGGCGCTTACGAAACCTCATGTCTTGACAAATCTAATATCCACTTAATGATCCTACAATACTTGTACGTAACCATCAACCTTCTCTACAGACGAGCTTCCACATCACAGCCTACTTCAAATATTACGGCCACAGATCCCACTCAAGGCTTCACAAGCACATCACAAGAAGACAGCAAAGATGTTTGACAAGTTTTTATTATATTATAAAATAAATAAACGAAAATAAAAATACAGCTAACCACGACCACCCCCCCCCCCACGGATAACCCACCTTAGCACCCCAGTTTGACCCCCCACCACCATCCCCAAGGGGCCGCCAAGACCAAAAGGTGCTGCAGTACAAGAGCCCTGCAGGAGAATACATTCTTGACATGAATGAATCTCCTGCATGCATGGGCCCAGCAGCTCTGTCGCACCGCGCAATCACGTGCACTGATGTATTCTTCTCCGTTCAATGCTTCGATGCACACCGGAGAAGAAATGCATCATGGGGATTAAGGTCACCCATGATGTCATCAGCCTTGGCATCCCTTCCTCGAGAGGATGCACAGGTAGTGGCTTGCCCACGCACCTGGCGAAGGAAGGAAGGGAGTGGCGGA
The DNA here is from genome assembly GCF_003444635.1 of Morchella importuna. Lineage (NCBI taxonomy): Eukaryota > Fungi > Ascomycota > Pezizomycetes > Pezizales > Morchellaceae > Morchella > Morchella importuna. Next base: position 289,633 of record NW_025763446.1, on the reverse strand, counting down.
GGGAGGGATAACCCCTTGAGGCTCTCCCGAGTTTTCAATCCAGGGCCGAACCAGGAGAATCTGAGTTGCCTCACCCTTTTCTCCCGAGAGATGTCCGGCGCCGGGATGAGGCCCCGCGGCTTGACCGCGGAGATGGCTGGCGGCGAGATGAGGTCCCGCAGCTTGATCGGGGAGATGGTTGCGGCCGGTAGATGTTTCCCAGAGGAGGGAGGGAACAATGTGTTTTGCTCGGTGTTCCCTCCCCTTGTTGGGCTTTGATGATGCTAGCAGTACTAGCGTCCCACAGGAATCCTCTATGTTACTGGTTAGCAGGTGTTCTGAAAGGTTGGGAATAGACAAAGGAGGTAGCTACACACACTTGCTCGGCTCCTCTGGTATTTTTATGGGCTGGGAGAAATGTGTTCTCCCAGGAGAGAGGGCACCGAGGGCCTTCTGCAAAGATAGCATCGAATGCGGCCGGCCCCCAGGACTTCAACCGAGAGCCCCACCTTGAAGGGAATTAAATGAGTATCAGTCGATAAAATACAAGAGGGGAGAGATGTGGAAGAAAAAAAGAATGCAAGGCAGAGAATACAGAGGGCGGAAGAGGAGATATTTCTACCGGCAAGAGGAGAGATACACACCTTCTTCTGGGAGCCGTCAGGGGAGCCAGACGTTTCCTCGGTCTCGGTCTCATCGGTCGGCAAAGTTGATGCCTCCTGTGTTTGGTCTATATTTATCAGCAAATGATAAAACAGCACAATCAATGAAAGGAAATAAGATACACACCAGGAGAGACCAGTTGCAGTACAGTCACCCCACAAGAATTGAATTGAGGTGGTGGTGGAAGGGGGGGGGGGATGCAGTCGGAGCTGCACTATGAAACAGATGAGCAAGATACAAAACAAGAAGTCCAAACAAAATATCGAAAGTAAACAAACACATACCTGACAGGGCAGCGTCAGTACAATTGCCCTACAAGAATAGCGTATTGCCGTTGCTCGGACTTGGGGGGGGGGGGGGGGTGGGAAGTGTTCCATCCATTCGCCCCGCCACAATATCTAAATACTTATTTAGTAAACGTCAAGACAATTAATCAATCAAAAAAAGAAGAAAGGACTCACCGGCATAAACCACCGACCGCCCCTCACAGGGGCAGCAATTGTGCCTACAGTGGAAATACTACTATTAGTAAAAGTACAAAACAACATACCCAAAGCCAAACACTAAAAGTAAACAAAATACATACCCCAGGGAGCCAGTTGCACTCCAGGAGTGCGAAACACACACCAGGGCACCCGTTGCTCGGGACAACGTAACCCCTCTTCCACCCCCGAGTTCTCCTTCATCTCTTTGACTGCCTAACTATTTATTCAGTATCAAGAAAATCACCCTTTCAAAAGGAAAAGAAACTCACGTGGACCATCCCCCACCCCCTCACGTCCCCCAAATGGGGCCCTAAATCACCACTCATGCTGCCGGAAAGGTGGCAGTCAGAGCTGCAATGGGAATATCAGTAGTCTATAAATTACATTAGTAAAAAGAAAAAATAAACCGAAACAAAAAAAAAAAATGGAAAGAAACAAGTACACACCCCTCCAGACCAGCTACGGCAGTACAACCACCCCACAAGAATGGCATAATGCCGCTTCAGGGACGTCCCGGGAAATGGAAAATCTCCCATCCCCTCCCCTCTCCCCTCTAGTGGAATTCGCCTAACCACTTATTTAGCAAAAGAAAAACGTCGAACCAATCAAATATATCCAAAGGAATTCAAGAAGAAGAAAACACTCACCAATATGATTTCTAAAATCACTGGCAGCCCCCTCATGCCCTGGCCCTCCAGACTGCACAGGAATAAAGATTCCAACAGTCTTTCAGCCCATGCCCATGCCCATGCCCACTTCCGGCCCGGCACCCCACGAAGGGGAGGCAGTAACCCCCAGAGTGATTGTGGGAGGTCTACAATATAAAAAAAACATTAGCAAAAAAACCAAAAAGTCAAGAAACCAAAAGAAAAAAAGAAGAAAAAAACACGGAAAGGAATCCAAACAAACCTATGTCTTTGAAGACAAGCCTCCACCACAACAGTGGTAAAGATTGTAAGCCGGCAGCCCCGCACAAGAATATGCTGGCAGGAGCACCGACGGAGGCCTGTCGATATCCCACAGCATACAGAGAATTAAAGCAGAGGGCGAGATGAATAAATCTCGCCTTGCTCTCTGTGCGGGGGAGGGAGGGGAGGGGAGGGGAACAGTACAGTCACCCTACAAGAGAGGGCGAGGAGGAGGCCTAGGGGGAGGAGGCGGAGGAGGCGAGAAGAAGCCATAAGTAGGAAACTTAGGACCGACGGAGAGAGATGGAGAGATGGAGAGAGGAGGAGAGAGGAGAGAGAGATGGAGAAAAGAAGGGGACTGAGAGAGGGAGTGGGGAGAGAGATGGATTTTGGCGAAGTATGGGAGAGGCGGTATCTCGACAGAGGAAGGGTTTGGGAGAGAGAAGAAGGCAGGAGGTGGTTTTGGCGATGGATGGATGGATGGATGGATGGAGGAGTAGGAGAGAGAGGAGAAAGAAGAAGGGAGAAGGATAGACGGAGGAGTGTAAGAGAGAGGAGAAGGAAGAAGGGGGAGGGGGGTGCTTCGGTGGATAATAAAAAGGAAAGGGACAAGGAGGAGCTAAGAGGGTTTGTTATGATGCCGGGTGGGAGGCTAGCCAGAGGGTGGAGCATGCTTGACCCGCCATGCCGCCTACTTCTAGGGCGAGCCACATACGAGCAGTAGCCCATGTGCCTGCCTTGTCTTCGTTCGACGCGGGAAGACTACGGGGATGCAAAAAAAATTGATCTGACATGTCGTCTTACTGCTGGAGGGGCGCTATAGTAGTATCCCCATCAAGCCTACTACTATTGATTCGATATCGATTGTGGGCGTGCGGTTCGCAAGGGGTGATGTCCGACATCGAGGATAGCCGGCGTATAGGTGGAGACAGAAAAAAAGACTTGTAAATGGGTGTAGTAGAAACACTGTAACCCGAATATTCTATAGATACTAGTGTCAATGATCATACATCCCCGCATTCCCCCTCATTCCCCCTCTCCCTCCACCACCCACCACCCACTCCCACCATCCCCGCCTTTTACACCCCCCCCCCCCAAGACCCATCTTAAAAGCCTCCCGTACAGTCCCAACCTTCATCCCCCCACTCACGCACCACACACACACAAATCCACCATCTCCCGTTCCCGCTGCACATAACGGCCCACCAGTCATTGACTGCAATCACAGGAAAGCACTCGGCCGAGTGAGCGTTTGTGATTCTGTACTTGGCTAACTTGAAGCGGTGTGCCTATTGTATGTGGGTTGCCGGGATTATTAGTTCTTAGTGCATGAGACGGGACAGGGGTGTGAGTGTGCGGGTATGCGTGGGCAGTGAGTGAGTGGCTAGTGTAGTGGGCAGTGAGTGAGTGGCTAGTGTAGTGGGCGGGTCATGGCGTGTCACTCTGCTGCATCTGCATGTACATACGTTCACGGGTGCTCACTCGCGGTGTTTGCGTGGGGGCTGTTGTTGTCGAGGATCAGTGGGCGAGATTTGGTGAGCGGGTAGGGTACATGTAGGGAGGGGTTATGGCAGTCTCTAGGCTCGTCCCCAACCCGTCTACTTCCATGCTTCCAGATCTACAGGACGGGCTAGTGCTATATCTCCCCGACTTGGGAGAGTTCTTTTTGTATGGGGCGTCGGCTGTCGGGGTGGCTGTCGGACTCATTTACATACAAAAATAAACCTTTTTCCTTTAGCTTCCGACATCAAAATTAAGGTTTATTCTGATCCCGATATCACATTTCGGGCTTTTATATCACAAGTCGGCCTTCTATGTCATACCCTCGGCCTTCTATATCATATTGTCGGCCTTTATATCACAAGTCGGGCCCCTACATCACAATTCAGAGCCCGATAGCACACTTCAGAGGCCGTCGACACGAGTGTCGGCCGGCATTTGTCGGGGAGATACCTTTAGCACTAGACCGTACTGTGGCAGCTCGCTGCAAGCATGAAAGAAGACGAGCTGGGGACGAGCCTAGGGTTATGGCACGTGTGAAAAGATGATGGATGAATGCGGTGATTGTGGGAATGGAATAAATTGCTGGTTAGTTATTACTTTCATTTTTGTTTGGTGACGTTGGGCGCGGGGGTGCCTGTATGTCTGCTGCATTGTGGCTTTGGGATTCCTGTAATTGAAAAAATTCACGCATGCCGGAGTGTTTCAATCCTATCATGAGAGCAAGCGCACAAGAGAAAAATATTCAACTAAATTAGAGTCTTCTTTAAAAGTATATAATCCATCTATGCCCTCCCGCCATAACCACAGACCCCCCCCCCCCGCCCCCCAGTGCACCTCCCACCCACCACTACTGCACAAACTCCATCTCCGGATACCTCTCATCCGCCCCACTCAACACCCTCCTCCCCTTCTCCGCCGCCCTCCTCCCCCAACCACCATATCCACAAACGCACCTATATACACCTTCTGCGCCTCCAACGCCCTCAACCCATCACCACTCCCCACCAGCTCCTCCGCCACCTCCGGCATCACAGCCCTCAGCCCCAGCAGCTCCACAATCAGCACCGCATCCGAAAACGTTATATGCTTCGCCGCCGCCAAATGCAGCTCCCTCCTCCACCCGCGCAGCTTCGCCCACAGCCGCCCCCATGACTCGTAGGTAGCCACGTAGTGCTCCGCGGCACCAATGAACATGAACGACCCGCTGAAGCCCGTGTTGACCACGTCCCCCCAGATGGTGCCGTCCATGGCGATGCCGCCGAGCACGCGGCTGTCCGCGCCCATGACTGTGGCGGCCGTCGAGCCGCCGAGGGAGTGGCCGACCATGACGATCTTGCCTGGCTTGGTGATGCGATCGGCACCTGGGATGGCGCGCAGGATTGTGGAGAGGTGGTCCAGGGTGTAGATTGTGTCTCCGACACGAGTGGCCTCGAGGGGGACGACGTCGGCATCGGTGAAGTTGGTGAAGGTGGAGAGGATGTAGGTGCCGTCGGAGAACTCGACGATTTCGGCTCCGTAGATGTAGTCTGGGAGGAGGACGACGTAACCGTTCGAGGCGATGTCCTCGGCGAGGGCGGTGTGCAGGTGGCGCGAGGTTTGGGCGCCGGGGGAGAGGATGACGATGCCGGGTTTGCAGGGACCCGCGTAGGTGGCGTTGGTGTGCGAGTGGGGTTGAAGGGTGTTGAGGGAGCCGCTGGGGAGGCCGTAGCTCGTTTCGTAGAAGTTGGCGGTGGCGGGGGGCATGTAGGGTTCGAGGGGGGCCGTGGTGGAGTTGTCAGTAGGGTAGAAAAGTTGCACGACGAAGGAGCGGGGGGTGTTGGGCGTGGGCGCCAGGATGTCGGTGCGGTTTGTGTCGGTCACCTTGATAGATGTGGTGCCGACATTGTAACTGCCGGAGAGCGGGGGAAAGGCGATCTTGGCGGAGGCCGAGTTGAGGAGGAACAGTGGGAGGAGGAGGAGAGTACTGGAAAGCATCGTGAGTGCCGCTCTTTGTTAATTGCGTATAGAAGCTGTCTGGCGATTTACTCGGGTCATTGAAGTCGTTTGGGGGGGGGGGGGGGGGGCTGCGAGGACTTATATAGAGATATATCAACACCATCATGTACGATACTACATGTAATTGGAGCACTGTATATGCATAGCCAATGCCCATTAAAGCTTAATACCGCAAATTATGCATTCTGCCTTGCCAGTGATACATACATATGTAATCAGTTCACTTTACTGCCCTTCTCTCGTAAGAATGCGTGCCCTTCTACAACCCAACTACAAGCAGAGTTACCAAGGACACCGTCATCTCCAATACGAATTGCCCTGAACGAAGTGAAGGGTATGGGGGTAAGAGCTTATATCGCTCTCTGATTGGCTACCGCATATTGTGACCATCAACCCTAACCCAACATAACATACATATCAATATTCCATTCATACGGGCCATTGCGTAGCTGCGAGGAGTCAGAGTCAGAGTCTGGGGATGTCGTGCCAAGTATATTAACTCATTCCGCATCTGCACAACGTCTCTCGCTCTCATCCGACTGGCGGTCGTGCGTGGTAACACAAATATCACCCAAAAACACCGCAACGTTACACCACCACTAGCCCTGCGTACGTAACCCCCGTTCCCGTCCCCTGCCCGCGCAGGGAAGGAGCCAAGGAGCGACGAAGGGAGCAGAGGTTCTTAAGCTTAAAAACGCACAAGGCAGACCTCCCGAGTCTGTCGGGGCCTGTCGACTAAAACCTATTACGTTTTGCTGGAGGAGATTATCATGGATACATGCATTGATGTAGGTATGTACATGTAGGTACATGTATGTGGGCGAGGGTCTGGTGATTAATCTTGGACAAGACCGCGCTCTGTAATCTATATTATGTAGGTATGAGCAATCAAACTACTCCAGAGTAATCCTGGAACTAGTCTCGTACCCAGCCCGTTACTTGCAGCAAGCTCCTGGAAGCATGGAAGTAGAGTAGACGGGTTTGGGACGAGCCTATCCTGGAACCCCTTCCGGAAGCTTCTGTTCCCGCCTGGATATAGATCCGAATAGGGTTATTATTACCCGAGACATGCAGAAGGAAGCCCAGGCCAGATGACTTGGTGTGAGTTGAAGAAATTGGGATAACGGTGATCTGATCTGATGACTGCGCCTGTACTGGTATGTGGAGGGTTGTAAACTTTCTCATAGACGCGTCAGCAAGTCATGAACTCTGCTGTTTGGCTCTGGAAGGGGTACGGTGCCTTTCGGAGGTGCGTGCAGTTAGGTGTTCTGTGCATGGCTGGTTCTGGGGTAATGTTTGGACTGGAGAGCCACTTATTGTGTGGCGCTCTACTCTCTCGGTTATAATTAAGAAAAAATGATTATAAACAACCCGATAGAAGTCTAGGAGGGTTAAATAGGTATTTCTGTTGAGGTTGAGACATCGTTGTCTGGTTTTAGGTCATGATAGTCTGGCTCAGAACGTTGGGATATATTGTGCTTGAGCCTCACACCGCATAATAAATAGCCCTAACCCACGAACAGGGTCAATGATTGAACCTGTTGTGTTAATGTCGCTCAGCGCAGACACCCATGGGGACAGTATTATCTAATACTCGGGGGGTAGACCTGGGGAACGTCGTATCAGTAATGCTGCCCTAAACAAAGTTAATGCGAAAAAAGACATGTGAACACGTCGTGTGGGGAGAATCTGCACCTTAGTTTTTGTAACGATGTAGTTCCATCTGCCTTCCCCTTCTGGATTGTACCCTTAAACAACCATACACTCCCCCCGTCATACCCACCATGCAGTTCACCTCCACCGCAAAAACCCACACCCCCCCCAAAAAAGCCAAACGCCGCCCCCCGTCATGCCGCCTCCCCGCCCCCACCAACGACCCCCCAGTACGTACAACATCGCCCCACCACCACCTTCCTACTACCTCCTCCACACCTTCCCAGCACGCCGCTTAACCCCACCCCCATCATAGAGACCCCACTAAGTCACTTCTGGCCCATCATGCTGGTGAGGTGGACGGGTCTTACGGACATTCTGCCACCGAGCTGGTTCCGCCCGTCGCATAAGGCGCATGCGGAGCTCGTTGAGCAGTTTGGCCTTCTAAGGGGGTGCCTTTTTGCTAGTTGGGGCATGTTGCGGGTGCTGAGTGATGGGAGAGTGAGGGGTGAGATCGGGGCGGTAGTGGTTGCGGCGGTGGGGAGTGTTGAGCTGGGGTTAGGTTAGTTCCCTCGGTATGAGCTCGTAGTAGAGCAGCGGGGAATGAAAGAGTGAAGTACACTAACGGTGATATGATTGGCCAGATTGTGGGATTCCAGGAGGAGTGCGGGATTGCAGACGAAGACCTACTGGGCACGATGATGAAAAAGAGCTTTCTGTAGAGGTAGGATGTGCAGGTGATGATTGAGCGCGTTGTTCCGGTGGAGGAGAGAGAGCGGGGTGCGGTGGATCATACTTGCTTTGTGGCTATGATTAGGCTGCTGAGGCGTATGGTGGATTGTGCGGGGTATGATAGGGCTGGAAAGGTGCGAGCACTAGGTGCTTGAGGTGGAGATTGGTTGTTGGAGGGATTGGTTGGTTAATGAGAGTTATTTGACGGCCACGGCGGTCACGGCGGTCATGACGGGCGCCATGGCTGCGATTTGTGTTTGAGTTATGGTTTCTGGTTGAGAATGATTTGAGTATCGAGAGTCCGGTTAAATGTCTCTCCAAGAAGACAGGAACCGCTGATGATAGTATAACATAAAAAAATTGGAGTTGAGCTTCCAACTCAGAACTGCATTTTAATGAAGCCGAGCAGGCCCAGTGAAATATTCTTCTTTCGGCGGGGAATAACAGAGATTGCATGAATATGGTGTGTAAAGACGGGCATGGGTGGCCACTGTACTCGTCGTTGAATAGGTTCTCCGTCTTCTGACTGAAATTGATTCTGCACGCTTCATATTGTTAATAAGATTTCTGGACGCTTGCTTGTTATGCTGAATAGACCTACATAAATCTGGAAAAATGATCGAGTACTTGAGCGTTGGCTTTACCGTCAAGAGTTAAATTTAGCTTTATCATAGTAGTGATAAACCTTAGATCCAGAAGACACATCTCCACATCCGATGTTCATTCTGCTTTTATGGCGGGTGAACTTTCGTGATGTCAAAGTCACTAGATGATCGATTTATTTCTTGGTTACGGAGGTGTGTAAAATGTGTTAGTGGAACGTGGCTGAAGCCTTGAATAACCGAATCAATATCGTCGATTCCATGTACTAGAGTATTTCGTAGCTAGAAGAAATCATCGAAAAAGAAAACTCGAACCATAAAGCTGCCAATATGACATGACATAATCTGGCCAAATATCATTTGGCTGTATGTGAAATAGTTCTCTGGAATCAAATGTGGTACCAAGCGCGATTTCTCAAGGTGGCTTCTCTTGAAATAGGACGCTCGGCACGTTTCATAGTTCTGGAAGATTCTCATCATTTCATAATAGTATTTGTCATCGGCGTATGACTCACTTTCCTATTAGTCATTCTATTACTCACACGTCTATGACTCATTGTATTTCTTTTGTACTACCTTTCATTAGTATAAAAGCGGGGCATTCCCCCTTAGCTAGAACAATAACACGATCAATTACTTTACTTCTCCTACATACTTTCTCTAGGTTATGAGCCCGGAGACCACTCACGCTTATACACTCTTCACCATTTTTACCACAAAGTACACTTTCTCGTTTCACTTTCAATCATGTCTGAGAGGAGCATCAAAATTCCCGCACTCCCATGCAAGCTGGATGGTCAAGGGCATTACACTGTATGAAGGGACCTTGCTACCCGCATGTTGAAAGTTCACGATCTGTGGAACTTGGTCAATGGTTCGAGCAAGCGTCCCGTGTTGACAACCACCACTACTGTACCTACCACGGCACCACAAGCATCAGGAAGCACTGCTGAGGCTGAAGAAGACGAAGAAGAAACCTCCGACAATGCCGAAGAAATCAGCGATTGGGACAAAAAGGATAACCTTGCGGTCGTATTCCTCCAATCTAACATCGAATTTGAAGTTATTCTCACGCTGACACCGGCCGACACTGCTCATCACCTCTGGACTCAACTTGAGGACAGATTCGATCGGAAAACCGTCGCCTCCCTCCACTCGCTCCTCGCAAATGTCGTCACACTACAATACACACCCGACAAGGGCATCAAGGAACATCTAACCCAGTTCAACACTCTTTGGTCATCTCTCCTCACTAGGACTAGTAACTCTACGGACAAGACCAAGGATCCACTCGGTTACCACCTTCACCAACTCGCATCTGTCTCAGAAGCGAAGGCATCCTTCCTACTCCTCTCACTCCGGCACGAATCCCTCGAATCAGTCGTTGACAACCTGCAAACCAAGCCCAACGTCACCTTCGATGACGTCTACGAAAAGCTGTTGGATCTGGACTCACGGCGCAGCAACGATGGACAGGCGGCTGGAGAAGCCTACACAATCAGGCGAGGAAACCCAGGACACGGAAACAACAACAGAGTCAGGAGGCCACGTAACAACGAAACAGGAAATCGGGACGTCACATGCACCTGGTGCACCAAGAATGGAGAATATGCAAAAGGCCACACGCACAAAAATTGCCGGAAACTCAAAGCTTTCAGAGACAAGGAGAAGTCCGCTGCATCTGGCAACCTCAACGTCGCATCTGGTACTGCATTTCACACAAAACTCGAGCTCTCTTGGATCCCCGATCTTTCTGGCCTTCCCGCACTCGAAGAAACCGATGTATTCACAATGCCGGTTGACTTCGACCTCACCAACTTCTCAGATGACACCTCGGATATTACCATGGAAGACTACTTTGGCTTCATTGCAGGACCTTCCACCACCGACAACAAGGCATGGATCTTCGACCCTGTTGCAACCAACCACATGACCGGAACGCTGGTTACCGACTGTTACGAACTCCTACCGCAACACGAAGGAAGCCTGAGTCATCGGAAAGTGCCGGAAGTTTCTGCGAAGGATTAGTAATCGGGTTGTTTCCTTTTCTTATATATAGGGGGCTTGCCCCCTCACTGTCTACTTCTTTCCTTACGCAACATCTTGTATTTTACTTTGAGTTATTACTTTGGGGGATTTACTTCGCTTCAATACACTTCTTTACTCTCAGTCCCCGTTACGTCTGCTGCCCATCATGCTCTTCGCATCCGCCGTTATGTTCCTCATCGTCGCCCTCGTGGCCCTCTGCTCGCCTACCCCGCTGTTCCCCTCGGCCCCCTCGCCGACCGCTGTCTCCTCCGTCCTAGTACGGACCATTGTCCCTGCCCTCGGGCACATCGCTGACTCCACCCTCGTCATCGTGCGAGCCTACTTTCTCCTTCCCAGGAGCCCCCTAGTGTCCTTCGACCCCATTACCAAGCCTTCGCACACGGTCTCTTACACCGACCCAACTCCCCACACTGGAACAGTTACTGTTGGAGGAGGTCGCAAACTCCAGATAACCGGAATTGGCAACGTCACCATCAACGGATCACATGGCCTGATCACTCTGCAGAACGTATTCTTGATCCCCGAACTAGGCAATACCAACCTGATGTCTTGGTCTTGCATCGCTAAAAAGGGATTTACAACAACTGGGACGGAAGACGGCTTTACCATCTACAAACCGAATAGCAAGGAAATCATCGGGATCGCTAACGCAAATAGTACTGGTCTTTACATCTTTGAAACCAAGGAACCCTGCGCACACCTCTCTGCCGCCACCAGCTTCTATGACTGGCACCAACGGCTCGGACATCTCCCCGCTTCCTCGCTCTCACGGCTTCGCACCATGGTCGCCGACCCCAAGTCTCTCCCCACATCTGGTCACATGGAAACCTGCAACACATGTGAACTCGCTAAATCAACCAAGTCTCACCTCGCTCCTCTCACCGAACCACAATCCAAACAACCACTGGAATTGATACACTCAGATCTGAGCGGCAAATTCTCGACTCCTTCTCTGGGCGGCTTCAGTTACTACATCACTTTCATCGACGATTACTCCAGGTACGCTTACCTCTACTTCCTCAAAAAGAAGTCAGATGCAGCAGCTGCCACAGAACGATACATCGCATACATGGAAAATCAATTGGACAAAACGGTTAAACGGTTTCGAAGCGACAACGGTGGCGAGTACATCTCCAATGACCTTCAACAATTTTTCACCTCTAAAGGCATAAAGCATGAATTCACTGTACCTTACTCCCATGAGTCAAATGGAACAGCAGAACGCTTTAATAGAACTATATCAACAATGGCACGATCCGCCTTGCTCGACCACAATCTCCCAAAAAATCTATGGGCAGAAGCGATCAACACCATGGTACACGTCAAAAATCGCCTCCCGCACAAATCACTCCCGAATATGACACCATACGAAGCACTTACCGGAAAGAAACCCTTTATTGGGCACCTCTGATCCTTCGGTGAAACAATGTTCATACACATACCCGTCGAAGCACGACCAGCTGGAACAAAACTGGATGCAAGGGCTATAACGGGACAATTCTGCGGATATGGAGACTCTGAAAAAATCTGTCGCGTTTACATACCATCACAAAGAAAAGTAGTTCTCTCTCGTCATTTTAGGTTTAAAGGTACATCCGTAGGGGAAGAAATCGAAGTCAAAACAAAAACCGATACACCCCCTAAACCAAAACAAATCGAGATCAAACAAGAACCACCCTCACGTCCTTCAACACCAAAAAAATACAGGACATACGACGACGACCCAAGTGACGACGACATGATCAACCAACAGATAATGCGTGAAACCATGGAACATTTCTCCGACACCGATTCGGAGGACCACGCAAGTATAGTGGGGGCCGGCTATACGAGGCCCGCCACTGAACGTACCCCGCATGATGATAATGAAACAGATACTGATCAACCGAGACGTAACCCAGTACGGGAACGGAAACCTCCGGTCAGATACGGACACAACATTCAGCATGACACTACCCTAACAGAACCAACAAACTACCACCAAGCGATCAACAGTCCTGACTCCGAAAAATGGCAGAATGCTATGAAAGTTGAACTCGACTCACTCGCAAGGAATAACACATGGAATCTGGTCAACACACCGGATCACCGTAAACTGGTCGACTGCAAATGGGTATACAAAATCAAACTCGGGCCCGATGGCAACCCCATACGGTACAAAACCCGACTAGTCGCAAAAGGCTTCTCACAGGTCCCTGGTCAAGATTTCGATCAAACCTATGCCCCTATCACCCGATACGAATCCATCAGACTACTCCTCGCTCGCTGCCTTCAAACCGGCGGCCAATGCGATCCGATGGACGTCACAAGTGCATTTCTATACGGCGAACTCAAGGAAGAAATCTACATGAAACCTCCTCCAGGATATCCTACTCCCGGCAAAGCATGCAAACTAATCAAATGCATCTACGGCCTCAAACAATCATCAAGGGAATGGTATGCCCGCCTCTCAAAAGCGCTAATCAAAATAGGATTCAGAAAAGCAGACTTCGACCCTTGTGTCTTCATACACAAAACAGGGGAAGTTGTCATCGCAATATACGTAGACGATATCCTCATCTTCTACTGGTCCGTTGAACGCAAAAACCGCGTCAGCCTCCTCCTCCACTCTGAATTCGAAATGACTGAAACTGGCACAGCCAACTGGGCACTCGGAATCCACTTGATCCACACTAAGACAGGCATCATCCTATCACAGGAAGCCTATCTCAAGCGTGTACTTATCAAATACGGCTTCGACGAATCAAGACCTGTGGCAACACCTATCAACAACAACGTCCACCTCCAAAAAGGAACGGAAGCTGAGAAAATCGACGATCCAACAATTTACCAGTCAATGATCGGTTCACTCATGTACGCAGTAATCGGCACTAGACCCGACCTCGCCTACACCGTCACCATGCTCTCGCAATTTTCCTCCTGTCCTACTAAGGCCCATCTAGCTGCAGTCCATCGCGTCCTCCGCTACCTCAAAGGTACCCTCGATTGGTCACTCTTTTACGCCAAAACGCGACCAACTGCACTCATCGGCTACAGCGACGCAAGCTATGCCTCCGACATCGACGATCGCCGCTCATTCACTGGCCACTGCTTCATGCTAGGGGAAGCTCTCATCTCCTGGCGCTCTTATAAGCAACGATCTGTCGCCACTTCTACAACTGAAGCGGAATACATGGCCCTTTCGGACACCAGTCGACAACTGATCTGGTTAAGGAATGCAATCCACGAGCTGGAACGAAAACCGAATCTCTCTTTCATTCTTCGAGGCGACAACAACGGCTCTCTCTCTTTGGTTAAAAATCCTGTCTTTCATAAAAGGTCTAAACATATTGACGTACATTTTCATTTTGTTCGGGAACGGTTTGAGGATGAATTATTTGAACTGGAATATATTTCTACGAACGAGAACGTGGCGGATTTACTTACAAAGGGATTGGATAAAGGCAAACATGTTTTATTTTCTTCTACTATTCACTGTGGCTCACGAGGGGAAGTCTTGAAATAGGACGCTCGGCACGTTTCATAGTTCTGGAAGATTCTCATCATTTCATAATAGTATTTGTCATCGGCGTATGACTCACTTTCCTATTAGTCATTCTATTACTCACACGTCTATGACTCATTGTATTTCTTTTGTACTACCTTTCATTAGTATAAAAGCGGGGCATTCCCCCTTAGCTAGAACAATAACACGATCAATTACTTTACTTCTCCTACATACTTTCTCTAGCTTCTTTCCGGCCATTGTTGATGACCTGGAAGCTGGCAAGGGTGCACTACAAAGGCACTAAACATGTCCTTTCCACCAATTCAACTCGTTCACAACAACCTTACAACCGCTCTCGATGCGAGAACCAGGGCTTTTTGAGAAGCCTAAGTCTCTCTTGTAGGGCGAGTGTACTGCGATAGGTGATGAAATGATACTTCTCTTGATCACCCATATTCGACATCCTGCACAACGTACTTCTCATAGGGTGCTTGTACTGTTCGAGCTGTATCAAGCATCCTCTGTGTCTGTTTGGCTTCTTTACTCGGTTTGATACTTCTTCGATTGTTAGTTGTTGATTCTTGCCTGCTAATATATATTTCTTCTTGGGGAATTAATGCAAGCGACATGTTATGGCCAGCTCTAAAGATGGGGATACCACTGTGGGGCTGCCGGTTCTGGCCCCTGACTGGCGAGGATAACGCCAATATATCTCAATCACAAATAAACATATCGCGATTATGTCCTAATTACATAATATAACGATGAAAAGAAACGATAAACTCTAAAATACCCTTTCTTTTTAGCTGACTCACCCCAGTCGGTAGCTTAGGGGAAGAAATCCTTCAAAATCAACTTGAACTCGGTATATCTATATCCTAATTAGATGTTTATTTGCGGGGTGTCTTATCTGGTATGTTGATATCATCCATATTCTTCTCAATCGGGCATTTATAGCTAACTAACCCACTTACAGAGGTGCCCAAAGAGAGCTCGCATCATCATGCGCCTCGATCGCCCTCCTTCGACTCGCGGTGGGTATTAGGCAGGGGAAACCCATGGGATACACATTCCTATGTATATCATCCCCACTATGGTCATAGTCTATACACATATGTGGTTTGGGAGGTCTAACCTCCGGAGGGGTGACTTGCGGCTCTAGATCAATCTAACCAAATGAGCAATGTCCGTTGTAGCAATTTTGTAAGTTTGGGTTCTGCCTTCGATCCACAAGTTGCAATTCCGTTTCATTAATACGGAGTACAGATTCATAGGATTGCGTCCCCTCCTTCTTTGATGCCCAAAGAGGTCTCGAGAGGATCCGGAACAACCCTGAAAACACAATTGGTAGACATTCGAAACATCAACGTCAGAACCGGCTTGCGGGTTCTGGGTGCCACTTTATTGTATAAATCGCAAAGGGTGTTGATGAATGACGTTTGTCAGACCAATTGAGCAAATAAAGTCAATATTAGGCTTGTAATTGAAAATAGGACTTTTTTTCTGTGCCGTTTTATGTTTCCTCTCTTTCTGTTTATCATGCGCCGCCTCCATCTTGTAAGCATAAATATTCCTTGAGTAACTCCCTGGCAACAGACAAGCATCATCTTACTCTTTCTCTACGTAGCTACGTGAACACAAGCCCACGATGCCAAAAACAACCGGGCACAATAACAACAAATAATAATTAGCTTGACAACAAAAGGTGAATCAAACTGGTTTTCCAACTCTCTGTATCTGAGCTACGGCAAAGATTAAGATTACAAGACACTCCTCACTTTAAGTCTTGCTTTCAGCTCTGGTTTAGTGTAAACTACATGTAGTGTTATTAATCTTCACCAATCCACCCAATCGAAGTCATCCCATTATGTAACTTATTGATATATTACCCACTGATAAGTCTATAACAGTTGAAGTACTTATCCCGACTGATTAATTTATACAGCCACTCTGCAAAAGTGTTCGTGATTCCGATATCGGAGTGAGACATTTCTCCATATGTAACCGCGGTGGGTCATCAAGAACCCCCAAGAGAAGACCTTCCCAGTGACCAATGGCGCCCAAGTTAATGAAGAACAAGACCAACGACCTACCCTCTTTTTATATATAGTCACGAACTATATTATATATTTCTCGTTGTTTTGAATCTCAACTTTAATAACATCAGTATTACGAGCGCGCCACACTGCCCACCGACATTAAAACTATATCACGAACACTTTTGCTGAGTGGCTGTATATAAACTTGAAAAGAAATAAGCTAACTGGGGCTAAACCTGTTCGTTGAATACATAGTAGCTACCAAATCAGAACTACAAGTAGCTAAGTCGTAGCAGACGAGCATGTATGCTTACACCTCGGCCTCGTCGATCGAGGCGCATACATCCCCGAAGGATCAACCCAAGCTATTATAACTCTGTAGCTGATATCACGACCCAAGTATATCGGCTCGGGTATCTCGATTTCGGTGACCTACTCGCGGTTTTCGTATATTTACGTATAACAACCAGTGATGATGGTTCGTGGCTATTACGAGAACGTAGAGCACAAATAGCGTTTATACCTGTGCCCCTATTCGTATCATATCAGGCAGCGTAAAGCGCTTTCGTATTAAATGATAGTATGTAAAGGCCATCACCTCACCAAAGATTACAGATTTTCTTCAAAAAGTGATGACAGTCGAGTAATGGCAAGTGATTGATGATTGATTCTTTTCGTGTACACGACACTCTAGCTACCAAATCCATCTCAAAGATTACCACTTATTATCGCTTCGCACAGATAAGCATTAAGGTAGCAAAGTTAGCCATAGTATTTGGAAAACTATCAACAATTATATCCTTGTCCACATGCATTCCATCGATGACGTGACCTTTGTAGACATTTTTTCTCCCCAACGCATTTCTAACTAAACGCATTTTAGTCATGAAATTTCCTCCTGTTAACACTACCTTAGTAGCGTCTATATCATTCAAAGCAAAAGAAGAAAGAGAAAAGAAAAAAATAACGGTGAGAGGGGGGGGGGGGGGGGAAGAAGGAAGAAAGAAGGGCCATGTCAAGCTATCTAAATTGAGGTATACTCAATTATGTCCTCCATTTCTTATATCATCCATAGCTCGCCATTTTACTCATCTCCGCCAATATTCAACTTTTTATTCTCACCGTTGGCCGAGCTAGCGCGCTTATTATCCTCGCCTTGAAGAGTGTTTACCTCATTGGTACGCTGATCATGTTCTCCAACTGAAGTAGTTTCAACGGTAGAACTGTTGTCACTTGGAGTGGCTTCCAATGCGCTCTGCAAGTTCATCATATTGAACCTCTCCAACCTCTGTCTCATTTCTTGACGTGAGATGCCCCTGTAATATCTGATCGGGGTGAGTGAAAGCTATCGATATTTTCTATTAGAATCGTTTTTCAAAGGTTTCACAGATCTGAATACATACGTTAGGAACGAACTCTTGGAAGTGGTACTCCACGTTCGGGTCCCTTGATCTGTCTGTCAAATGACGAACAAAGCCATCGAGGTGTTCAACAAACGCCTCAATGCGGCGTACTTCCTCCTCTAAAGCTTGCAGGGCTGCTTCATCGAGAAGAATAGGGGGTCCATGAAGAATAGGAGGACCATTGACAATGGGATCCTCCGAGCTTTCGGAAGTGGTACTACCCTGAGAAGTACTCTGAGAAGTGTTGTGAGAGGTAGCCTGAGAAGAAACCTGAGAGGTAACCTCAGAAGTACCCGGTGAGGAAGGCTGAGAGATACCCTGATGTGTACCCTGAGAATCATGCATGGGTGGAATATCATCGTCAAAGAGATGAGTGGTGCTCATTTGGCTATTGCCACTAGCAGAAGGTAGGTTTTCGACACTGCCAACGGAATCATTCTCATTAAGAGGGTAGCGGATACCGCCAACGTATAATTCGTCATCGCGAGCCCCTTCGGGGTGAGCGTTTTCGGGAAATTCATCCCAGGCAGGGCCGGCAATAACGGGGCCCTGCTCCTAATTATATTTTAGTAAAGAACTAAGATGAAAGAAGGGATAACCTACCTCACGCATTTCAAGACGGGCATGCATGGCGGACAAGTCTGAGATGGAGTCTCTGGGAGCTCTACCAGGTTGGATAGATTGATGCATTATGTTTTTGATCGAGAAAGTCTTTAGATTATAAGGAATTGATTCGTGATGAAGAAATCAAGGAATAGCAGTGGGTTTTAGGTAGAAGAGATGATGAAGATGAGAGGTCAAGGTTCTTCACTGAGATACGAGCAGTGAGGACTGAAGAGGGAGATGATGAGGGTGATAGAGATGGAGAAGGAGACGAGAGGAGGAGAAGGAGAAGAAGAAGAAGAGGGGGAGAGAGAGGCTAGTTATACTCAAACACGACAGGGTCCAGGCGACCTGTCAAGTAAGAGCTTAAACTGCTCCTCCTGGCGTATACGCTCGATTGAGGCCAGAAATGCAGAGTCTATTATTCTCCCCCATTTAGCTGCATACATATATATGCTAAAAATTGATCAAATATCTCAAAACTCACTCGTCCCATCACAAGAACACTATAACTCAATGATAAAAGGATAATTTCATGTATATCCTTTCTCCCCCCTCGACATGTTCAAACTTATCAACGAAAATCTATGGAGTATCGAACGCCGATAGGGCCCGAGTGATATATCATGAAGGGCTGTACTGCGCAACCACAGGAGGTGTGCGAATGTCCGGGACGCTAGTGAATACTTGGTACAACCTATATCGGTTAATCCCTCTAACTGACTTCGAGTAAGTTGATTACGTACTTACGTACTTAGCACCCTGACATTTACAGTATTTTCTATCATTGACTGACCTTTGATTGCAATAGTATGTAAGTACAAGCGGAGTGCGGCCTTCGGCCACCCAAATGTACTGAGGAAATGAGGTGTGAGCGGTACTACGATAGTAATTTCTTAGATTATTGCTGTCATTCTGGATTGTTGGGTCATCCAAACGTACAGGCATGCACTAAACCTCATCTCCATCTCTCCTTATATGTAATCTATGATATATTAGCTCTAGTATGCACTCTAAGCCATTCAATGAGTAGCGTTAGTATGTACATGTAGTTCATGATAAAATGGTATCAGGGAAATTCGACCTTCATATATAAAAATATAGCTGTATTTATGTCAGTGTTTGTTCTTTTATATCCATCAATTGCAATAGCTACATACCTTTTAATGCCAGTTTCCTTCCGTCTCGGGAGTAGTTCTTTGTCGAGTCATGATATGCAATCAATATTAGAAATACATGTAGTGCGCTGTAACCAATAGGAGACGTTCCTGATGACGATGGGGAAGACTATATAGTTTAGATACGTCTTGCAAATCGAAACCACATATGCACAAAAGAGCCACGTATATTTAGATTAGACCACGTACATATGTTTATGCTACAATGTGATGTTTGCGCGTCTGGGAAATTCTCGTCTTATCATCAGACTCCGACACATGCCCCGTTCGGAGAATTCCCAGGCCATGGTGTGCTGAGAGTTAGTACATAAGTGTGTACATTTATGCACTCTACACTCTCTATCAAAACATCGGAAATCCCATGAACAAGTGTCCGAGAAACCTTAGTTTTCACTTCGCCCGAGATACCAAAAAAAGAGAAGAAGACTCGGCGAGTACATAACAGCATGTTACTAAGCAAAGCCAAGGATTGTCGGGTGAGAGCTACGCTCATTCGTGAAACCGTTTACAGTTTTCGCCGAAAGCCACCAGGGCAACAGATCATACTAGATCGCTAGGCGCGTCGTCCCGACTCTTTTAGGTGACTTCCAAGTTCCAACCTCAGTGTGGCCTGGCAAAAGGAATAGAGCGGCCTCCAGCAAAAAGAATGCGACAAACCCGGATTGAACGGGTGACCTCCAGATGGCACCCCGGATAAGAGACTTCAGTCTGGCGCTCTCCCAACTGAGCTATTATCGCAGTACAGATGAAGGTGGTCAAGCGTGGCCCCACACAAATCGTACTAGAGTTCTAATGTAGGCATGGGTGTATGGGTGTGAGGTGCGATCAGGAAAAGCGTGTGGTCCCGAGGCAGTGAATAAAGGTTGAGAATCTGGCAGATGTCAATTCTTGCTCCTCACTTGTGCCTTCGCCGTATTTTACGATTTCAAAACCGTGAGTGAGTGCAGCAACGGCGGTAAAAGCGCTGGTCCAAACCCAGCCCTCATCAGAAACGCTATACGTCAGGGTTTTCCACACGGAACTCAGGGCTTCGGCTGTAACGGTCTTGCTGCGGATGCTAAAAAGTCTGCGTCTTGGCAGAGGTCTTGAAAATTTGGTTGTTACATACAAAAATCTTGGCATAGAACCATCTCTCACCCCACCACAAGTTCCGACTCCTTCAACATCGCCGGCCATCTTACCACCATCATACAAGTAATAGGTTGACCTCTGCATTTCCATCCATGGCTATTAAACTCGTATCTATTAAAAACATTTTAACGTCCTTGGCCTCCCCCAATTGAAACCGCGACCAAAATGTAGCCAGCAGCAGCAAGCGTTCTCACGTCTTCCAAGTAAGGAAGATTTCAATGGAACCTCGGTTCTCCGTGGCGCAATTGGCTAGCGCGTTCGACTGTTATATTACTATGGCATCGAGAGGTTGACAGTTAAAGCCTGTCCGGGGAAGTAAATCATATACTTTTGCCTATTAAACAACAGCGCAGTTTTTCGAAATCACAAACCTTATGCAATCTTTTCTGATTCCTTATTTTTGCTCTAAGAGAAGAAAATCTCACAGCTATCTTGATGTAATCACAAGAAACTGAAATTAGATTTATTAACACCTAAAGAACAAGGAAAACAATGTGCTAGAGAAGCGCGTGCCCACTTGTCCAGAGTGAAACTATATGTACCTCTTATGCACTCTTCATGCCGATATTTCTTCGTTAAAAGTTCTTCCCGTTCGACGGCATCACCTATAAACTCCAGGGTTAGGGTAGAATGCAGTTTTCCATAGCAAAAGGCAAATGAACTTCACCAACAAAAAGAGGTTAAAAGTAATCGTATTAACGACCCCGACGGGACTCGAACCCACAATCTTTGCCAATCACAGCTGTTAACCGGAAAGCAATGCGTTAGCCATTACGCTACGGAGCCATGAAAGAAAATTTACTATTTGCTCTATATATTCATTTTGTACCTTGATTTGTTAACCATTCGGACTTTATTTTAGGAAATCTGGGATTATTTGAGTGCATGTCAACCTTTAGACTGGCAATTATTTGAAACGGGTATTGTGCGCGCAGTCACCCTTCGTTCAGGTGTTGACCATGAGGCAAGAATGCCAAGCCTACCGAAAACGAGTGATCGCCCATGATGGCAACCGGACTCAGACTGAGGCTGTTTTGACGTCAAGCGTGCTTCAAACTTAATTGAGTTAACCCACCTTATCCGTCCAAAGCCCCTATCATCATCATTGTCGACTCCCTCTGACTTCGGTGGTTCTTCCGATCGATTTTCTTTGTCCACTTGAAACTCTAGGTACAATATTCGCTCTTGCATGCAGACTACGAATTCTGTATTCCAGGCTGACGGACTATTCAGCACAAATGACACGGTGTTGACACACGAATTTTAGACGGACCAGATGAATTCGATAGACCTTGGGAGTACACGGTGCAACAGGACATTCAGCCTTCAGTAGCACTACTTCATCAAGTTACGATCCGAAATTACGCACAACCTACGCATCCATCACCGAGTCATTAAAGAGTTCGGCACGATCCCAAGATGTACAGTCAAAGCATAGGAGCATTCAAGAAGCCCAAAAGCTCTCGAGGACAGTTTAGGCAAAACACATTATTCAATTCCTTCATCTTGACTGTAGTTCAACAGGTACAAGGAGAAACTAAAAAGGTCACAATGATGTAATGCACTCCGACTCTTTATACTTAAGGCTCGTATGTCAACTCCTCCAGTAGCCATAGAGACGGCCTGATAGCTTTGCTCCAATACTTTCGCTCCCGTGCTTTCAAAACGTTCGCTTTCTTCCCCGTATCTTGACCATGGGGCGGTTTCTCCTTGAGATGCTTGTCAATGCGACTATCCCCCGCGATTATTTTCTCTTTTGGTTTGTTTACGCGTTCCCTGTCAGATAACAGAGTCATATTGAAATGCTCTATGCGTATGAGTTCTTCATACCCCAGTTCTTCACGGGCAACTCGGACAGCTTTCCACAACACCAACTCCTCAACACACCATCTAATTCTTCTTATCATGGCTTCGGTCAGAAATGTGTAATCTGGATCAACTAGAGATGCTCTAATTCCGAAGTTTTGGTTTCTGAGGCGCCAGTGATGCTGGGCAAACATTCCCGGATGAAGATGAGCAATGAAGTCATCAGAAGGAGTCACTAGTGGGGTTGTGACAGGTGGATGAGAGGACACCCTACTGAGATGGGTTTTGGATAATGGAAGTCGCCCCCCTGTAAGCTCCGATATATCGTAGGGGTAACTAGCAAGAACCTGTCTAGGTATTGGCGGGTGCATCGGGAGAGCAGGAACTGTGTTTAAAAGTGCCGGTAAAGTTGAAACCCTGGACGGTAGGATCAAGAGTACAATTGAATGCTTAAGCGGTGTGCTAATTACCGCGGTTGTCAAGCCAAATTGCTTAAGCAAGTACTTTTGTGTCTATAAAGAGTTAGGAGGAGGAGGAAATCAGAATCGGGTTCCTAAGAAAAATGAACACAAGATGTGGAATCACGTACCTCTCTACCGCTAACCTCAGCCATCACCTTCTCTCGACATCTCATAACATCCATTGTTTCCTCGTATCGTTCACCGCAGACACAGATACGCCTCCATCCCGGGAGACTGGAGTGGGCTTGGCGGCCCTCGGAAGGCGCGCTTTGATCCATTGCGTCGACCAAAGTCCTCGGTACATCTTCTTCATGCGCACTCAATATAACCTCTGTTTCAATCAGATTTAGTATCTCCATTGGAACAGAGGAAATTCCTTTCCTGTTAGAGTCAAAATCTTTCCCAGACTTGACAGTAGGAGACACCGCCGTGAAGGCTAGATCTTCAACCACTGTCTTGGGGTCTTCTATAATAAGAGGGGTAGACCCTCCTGATGCCTTATCTCGAGTTATAGTCTCGCCATGAGACAGGACACCGCAACCAGCAGCAGCATCTGGCACTGAGGAAGTAGCGAGCTCACAAGACGATAAATGGGTAGGGGAAATGACACGAGGAGGATTAGGGGCGAAGCAATGGCATCCACGCAATGCTCTCATGATGGGGAGGAGTCGTTGATGGGTTTTTATTGCTCGCAGCAGGTGTGTCGGATGTACAGGAATTCCCCAGACAAGTGAAGTTGAAGATCTTGCACAACGAGGCATGGTAAACGCAAAGTCAATTTAGAATCAATAATTAGAAGATAATTTCCTGGACAAAGAGTAGCCACAATTAGCTAAGCCGAGTGTGATTGGAGAGTCTTGGAGTCTATGGAGGAATTGTGGAAGAGAAAGGCGGTTGGATTCGTGTATTTAAGGTGTCGCGACGTAAAAGAAACACGTTGCCAATCATGAAGGGTCACTCGTGTGATGTAGACATCTTCACCAGATTTTTTTTTGACACCATCCCTTAGTATATGTGTCCCATTATTTGAGAAGTGTTCCGAAATGATATGTTTTGAGGATTTTATATGGTAGAATTAATAATAACGTTTTTGACCTGGTACCGTGTCAGACTAGGCATCTAGTCGTGTTAATTGCCGAGCCTTTTCGTCTTCAAAATTTGTCATATTGCCTATGAAACGATTCTAGGTCTGGCACTGTACTCTGTCAAGAACGTGACAAAGAGAAGTATTATTTAGCTAGAAGCGAATTTTAAATGTAGAGAATTGTGATGTTCTACTGCCCGATTGTCCTATAAAATCCGGCCTTGGACTTAGGTTGCCGGGACGGTTGTACAAGAAGGCTTGGCAAGACTGAACCTCTAAAAGATCGGCTTGAAAGCCGCACCAATCAAAAGCTGTTAATCACCACAAGATAGAGAGGAAAAAGAAGAACTCTCTGGCGGGGAATTGAACCCCGGTCACTCGCGGACAATGTTAATGACAAGCGAGTATACTAACCACTATACTACCAAAGATTGCTTCCTACACAAAACATAAAAGACAAAAACCAGTATTTCTTGGCATTGACAACTGTAGTTTACTGATCGCCGAACTTCACTCGGGGTGTACTATCTGCTGGGAGGCTCAAGGCTGCTGTGAGTTTTGATGGGCAGACTGATTTCGTAGCGAAGGCCAACTCGATGCATGGCACGAGCGTCAACCGGCCCGGTAGTGGGCAGCTAAATTCTGCTAATGAATTAAGCATATCTTAAGGATTAACTACCTGTAAGGATGAAACAAGAATCGAAGGAAGATTTATGTGGTAAGGAAGCTTGTAATGTTGTGGTCCTAAAGGGTTAGGTGATCATGAAGCTACATGTAAGTACATGTACCTAATCCGTTGTGCCTGCATCGGCAGTGGTCCTACTAGCCCCAGCTTCCATGCAACCACCGTCCACAATGAATTATGAAGTATCGTAGTAGAAGGGCATAGATTCATGTCCCTACTACACGAACACAGCGTACGTTCTTGGATTGCTTAAGCCTGCATGTTACCCGAGTAGGCTGTTTCGCGATTAGGATTTAACAATTGATACATGCAAGTTGGCGCTAGTGTGGCCTTCCATGGGGACTACTACATGTACCGCCACTCAGCAAAGTGTTCGTGATATAGTTTTAATGTCAGTGCGCAGTGTGGCGTGCCCGTAATACTTATGTTATTAAAGTTGAGATTCAAAACAACGAAAAAATATATAATATAGTTTGTGACTATATATAAAAAGAAGATAGGTCATTGATCTTATTCTTCATTAATTTAGGCGCCATTGGTCACTGGGAAAGTCTTCTCTTGGGGGGTTCTTGGTGGTCCGCCACGGTTACATATAGAGAAATGTCTCACTCCGAAATCGGAATCACGAACACTTTTGCAGAGTGGCTGTACATACATATATTTGTGGCATAGAAACAGCGCTCAACTACAAATATATGTGGCCACCAGAGCACCCACTTCTGTACATCTCGCCTAACCGCCTAAAGAATACGTATACACTTGTTGACCCGGCCCAGGTATAAATAGAAGCCCTTCTGAGCCATCCCTCCACCCCACATTCCTTCACCCACTATCTCGCTACCTTAAAATTCAAATATCCTACTAGTACTTCCACTTAATAACAACGACATCGTATCTCATCAAAGAATTTGACTAATACCCCCAAGTACAAAGTTCCATCCTGGAATCAATGAGTCAGGGGTAGAACTAATTAATAGAGGAATATAGAATATTCGATGACTAGTACCGGAGGCCCTAGTACTAGCACCAGTGGGTTGAAATCTGGGACAGGCTCCGGATCTACCTCTGCGAGGAGCGGAAATGCTGAAAACATGGACATCGATACCCCCTCCAGGAGAGATCTTCTTGCTCCCTTGGCCCCTCTCTACGAAACTGCAAGGAAATATCGAGCGGCCACCATGCCCACACTTGGTGGCAAACGGACCGTTGCTGCTGAAATGAAGGGTCTTCAGGAGGACCTTGAATATACTACCAAGTTCAATCAGAAGTACCTTGAAATGATCGTGAAGTTAAGGAGAGAAAATATCGAACTGGAAGTCGACCTCGCACTCTGTAAGGAGGACTTGGATGCTTGCAGGAAGGAAATTAGAACCCTCAAGGCTCAGACTGATTGGATGGAGGGCTTGTTCAAGAAGCCGTGAATCAAGAGACCCTAATTTATGTTTGCGGCTCACTATCCTTCCTCTGTCAGTATAATGTTATCCAAACAAAAACAAATCTGGTGTGGCTTTACTAACAGATCGCGTATATACTCTTACACAACAACAGATCTCCCATACGACTTCAATTACAGGGTGGCAGAATTGATAGACGAAGGAATAGCATTGATATCTCAAAAGATTACATCAAGAAGAGCCTTTGACGGAGAATGTATCCTGGGGCTTTTTTTCGTCTAGCATGAAATTTTTTCATACAGATTTGGCACTTTAAATAGCTTTTTCGGTAATAAAATGCTATTGGCAGTACTTGGTTCTCTACTCTAAGGCACCTCTTATTAGATATGTGACCATAGGAATGCATGCATTAAAGCCTAGTGTTTGATTATTATTGCGTGATTAATGAAAACATAAATATTATATAAAACTCATTTAGCTTAATCATACATACATTTATGTAACTTCTATCTGTCAAGTTAGGTGAGTTTCAGATCGAAGTAGGAATTTCAGTATCGATTGGCTGGAATATGACTACGTATATGCTTAAAATCATGATACGTACTTTATACACCATATACTCTCATCATATATGCATTTATGGGAGTTTTATTATATCCGTTCTATCATTAGTAGTAGTGACGTTATTATGTACATTTTCTGGTACATCCACCCCACAACCTTGATTGAACTAATTAATAGTGTAACTCCCCGACTTTGCGAGAATCTTTCTCTCATCGCTTTCTTACTACATCCCCCCTAGCTTCAAATGGGCCAATAAACTATAATATCAATTTCGTGTGAAATATGCACTACATAAACTACATCTATTAATGAGATTTACCCGATCCTGCAACATGAAATAAATGTGAGCCTGCGCACCATACAATATGATTATGAAGAGCTAGAGCTTTAGTTCGTCCCTTCGTATCATGCCTGCCGGAACTTGCACAACCTGATTGCATATAGACCTAACACTACGTGAGGCCAAGTAGTACAAGACATATATTCCGGTGCACCTCTTTGATAGCCGATCCCACAGCTTTACACAGGAGCCATGAGAGATTTTCAAGCATGAGAAGGCTTTCAGAATGTAACTTCTTCCTGCCTATTATAATGCCTTCCCAAGATCACCAGCAGCACAATATTCGTTCCACTCGAGCTCATTATATTAGGATTGCCGAATTTCGAGAGATGTCAGACACCAAATTCTGGTTTGATTCTTCGAGAGGATATTTCCTCGGCCCGGAATAGTAGTCTCTGAATTTATATGGAGTGCAAATGTATCCTTAATGGGATATTGAAGTAATTAAGACGTATATGGAAATGCGTCGAGGATTGGATTGGCTTCTGTATCGTGGGAAGTCCATAGAACTCTCGTTCCGTTCGTAGGGTCGATATGCTTTGGCTCTAACTGCGCAGCTGATCAGCTTCAATCCTCTTCAGTAGTGAGTCCGATGGCATACTGACACCCTCCGCATCGTCCACTGCGAGCGGCCCCGCCCAGGGCTTCGGACTGGGCTGTGATTCTGTTATGTGCAGGTTTCCTGGTGGTTTTATCGCCATCGACATCGTACTCCCAGTAGCTAGGCTGCTACAGTAAATTATAAAAGGTAAAGCCATGTTGTGTGCATCTTTTCGGGAGCTAGGTTTTTGCACTGGTTCAGCCTTAAGCTTATTGAATCCTCCTTTGATCCTGATGGTGCGAGTTGTTGCGCATGTCATCTGTTCAGTGCTCTGCATAGTACTTTAATGGATTCTCCGAGAACTAAATGTATTGAAAATGTACCTACGTGTGTAATAGTTGATGACAGGGATTAGACATCCTTCATGAAATATCTCTCGATGTTTATAATCGACAAAGTAATCATTACCAACGGTTCCCGGAATGAACCTTCGGAACTATGCAAATTCTATTTAGAGGCATCTGAGATAGAGTGACAGAATAGATTTGGTTTGTGTAAGGCTGGAGCTACTACTACTATGTAAGTGTATACTATGGGGTAGTAATGGCCGCGGACGAGATGAGTCTGGTGATTTCCCATCTCGTCCTACTGCTTGTAGGCGATGTGAAGTCCAGGGATCAAGTACTCGGGAATTTCAGATTTTAGACTTGAGATATATCTCGTCCTATGGAATCGAACCTCGGTCTCGCCAAGTCCCAGGATTCCGTACTCTTGGGGCTCCCGAGACGTCTCCTTTCGCGCCCCTCACTAATCAGAGATGCCTCTACCAGCTCTTTTTTACTCCGGCCAATACGTTTGACGGAATTCTTGTTTGCAACTTTCCCTGGCAGGTTCCCCACCCCGCGATCGATATCACCCCACAATATCACTCTGATCGACCGTTAATGTATATCTATCCTAGGCAAAACATATGACATATATTCTGGACCTGAATTATGTTTGATTTGATTGGGGGTGATGTATCCTCCCCTCTTCATCCTTCTTTAGAGCCCAGCTAAAACGCCCTCTCCAGCTCTCCTGATGATGTTCGTCCCGATTCCTCTACGTACATCACGTACATGGGCACCCGACAGAATAATCTGTGGCATAATCTCATACGAAATGAAACGCCTGGTAAAGGCTGTCATCGCAAAACAGCAAAAGAGCGCGCTCTCAAATTAATTCGACATATCCGGAATCGTGTGACTCCCGAGTATATATACAACAATCTCAATCTTCCACGCATTTGATACGATATCGTTATTCTGTCCGGCCGTTATTGCCGCTAGTCTCAAGAAGCTTCACCAGCATTGCGAAAGAACTTGATGAAATCTCGGCGGTGTCATATTACGAGTAGTTCGTATCGTCTTTAAAACAATATTATGCAGAACGTTTGTCACCACTCCAAGAATGGGATTTATGAGTGATACTATGATATCAATGCTAACTTTACTTATAATTCGTAGAATGGGTCCTTACGAAGAGCTGGGGACACCGAATTCAAATCACTTCCATTGCCATTCAGGGCACGTTAGGATTGGCACCTGGGCTATTGTGATTGTTAAAAGTTGGATTATTCACTGGCCGACTCGTTAGGGCAGGACTCATCTCAGATACAGCACAGCACCGACTTTCCGGCCGGGACAGACGGACAAGAATGGTTGGGATGAAAGATATCAAAACACGAGCTTGAAATCGATCTCGGGGCAGAGGGCCCTATATATCCAACTCTTTTCCCACCGGTGACATGAACTTTTATCGTTCACCTGGTTTGGCATTTATTTTCAAAAATACCAAAGTGCCATTTCTCACTGAATATAACGCAACAGCCAGAAGCCCCGGGGACCCACCTTACTGGGGCGCGGTATTCTATGGTATTGATACATTTACTTCCACTCTGCACTATGAGTACTGAACCTGGAGTCACTACTGGTCAGACGGAGAACTGGAGCAAACACGGACTACAATATGTCATGTAGACTAATTAAGAGCACCTTCAATTTTAGAAGAATAGTTAAGAACATATTGAAGACTGCTGAATAAAACTAGAAACTCACCTATGCATATTTATACAAGGCCACCTGAATTATAGAGGCATTTAATCCTCAAGTGACTAATAGAAATCAAAACCCGAGGAAGGCATTCACAAAGTTTACAAAGAGAAAGAACCGTAAGTTCATTTGCCTTTATTCTTACAAGGCTCACAGGTAACGAGATCGCAATACTTGCATTGCCAGATGACATAATGCGGTCCGGAGTAGCACAAGTGACACCTCCACAGCATTAGAGTGTTGGTACTCTTTTTCACCTCGAAATCGTGATCGCATGTAACGGCCTTCATGGCGTAGAGCGTTAATACAATAGGGAGGTTGTGAAGTGATTTTGGTGATTGTCAGCGATGGTACAGGTTATGGATTAGAGAGTTAGGGAATACTGCGTTGATCTGTGCGCCGGGGTTTATAAGGACATGGGCTAGGGACTTTCCATACATGGAAGGCGGAAGGGCGTTCAAGTGAATAATTTAGGTAGGCGATAGAGCGTTGTTTGATTGCCGATCGGTAATACTAAAATCCTCTTAATTCTATATCGATAGAAATGGGTAGCTTCCCGTGGGATTAATCACAAGTACTAAAATTCCATCACAATGTATGTATTCATCAGTGTACGCACTACTCTACCACGGCAGGAAATGCATCAATTGATGCATTTCCCATACGAAAGCGGCTTGCAAATGCATCAGTTGATGCATAAGCTTGTCGAGGCCTCAATAAATGCATCAGGCTACACATTTGCTGACGATTTTACCTACACCTTTCCCTACTAAGTACATACTATCGACGATTTTACCAGCACCTTTCCCTACTAAGTGTATACTGTCGACGATTTTACCTACACCTTTCCCTACTGTCGACGATTTTACCATCACCTTTCCTGGCCTATTGTCGACGATTTTACCTACACTTTACCTACGACTTTCCTGGTGAACATTGTCAATCAGTAGGGAAAGTTGTAGGTACTAGGTAATGGTGCAGGGAAAATCGTCGACAGTAGGGAAAGGTGTAGGTAAAATCGTCGACAGTATGCACTTAGTAGGGAAAGGTGCTGGTAAAATCGTCGATAGTATGTACTTAGTAGGGAAAGGTGTAGGTAAAATCGTCGACAGTAGGGAAAGGTGTAGGTAAAATCGTCGACGGTATGTACTTAGTAGGGAAAGGTGTAGGTAAAATCGTCGACAGTAGGGAAAAGTGTAGGTAAAATCGTCGGCAGTAGGTAAAAGTGTAGTAGGGAAAATCGTCGGTCCGCGAATACTACTGTTCTTGGTATTTCTTGTGTCTACTGATTATTGACTTAGATATTTTTGGATCTCCACTTCGGCTACATATACCTATTGAGTCAGCTTATACGTATTGGTTGTACTAGTAAGTGCTATATATTGAAAAGATATGATGGTACAGGTGGTAAGCTCCGAGTCTAACTTGAACCTAGATCATAATCGGAATGATTCAGGTTCAATCCCTCCACATTCATTTGTTTTGCATCGGGGCACTGTCAGGAGTGTTCTTCAGTATGATGCATTTACCAATCTCTTTACCGATGCCTTTACCGATGCCTTTACTGATGCCTTTACTGATGCATTTCAGCCCGTGATTCAGAAATCCGGCACTGTTTGCATTTCTATTTTCCTAATATAAGTATTTCCCAAACTCTTGGCAAAACGAGACTGTGATGCATTAATGATGCATTAGTTGATGCATTAATTGATGCATTATCCATACGTTTTAGGAAAAAGGCTTGATAAATTGACTGACGACTTTCACTGATGCATTTATGATGCATTTACTGATGCATTTTGTACCATGGTAGAGTGTGTATTGCATGCAATATACATGTATATGGACCCGTACCATGACTGGCCAGTCCAAGCCATGTAATACACCGAATGGAAATGAACATATGTAATTGAAGATATCGGGGATAGAATCACGTATACGTAAGCCCTAGACTCTAGTTCACCTAGCTCAAGGCCATAGAGAGTCCTCATAGCCACGGGTATATAGGCGCTGTTGCCAGAATCTACGGCATCGCATTGGGGTGACTACATATAGCCTGAGAGGAGCGGCGAAACACCCACCCATGCCTAGGTTAAGCCCAACCCATTATTGTCGTAAATATTACCTTATGAACCGATCGGTTAGTCCATCCTCGATCGTTCATAACTTAGTGATTTCTCTGTATCTTCCTGGGGTGCTTCTTTCCTACTTCTCATGTACACAGGTGCCTGTATACTAGTTCTTACACCTCCGCTCTTCGGGGACGTAACCTTACTTCCTCCCCTTCCCTCTTTTGGAGTGCAAACTGGAGTTATTTCCTTCTCCCCTCTATGGGAGGAGAGTCGTGGTCCTTTGGTCTCTTCCTTTTATTAGAAAGGGTGTGTGCTTTTGTTGCGCCCTATGAAGGGGCCAGGGGTTACCATTTTTTTCTGCGCTCAATCCTTCTGGATCCTCCCTTCGTTTGTAGGGGAGAATGGGTGGCCTTTTTGTGTTAATTCCCTAGGTCTGTGTCCCCACTTCTGCTATCCTCTCATCTTCATATGAAGCGGAGAGGGTTTATTCTCGAGTTAATTCGTCGTGATATTTCTCTTGTAGACTAGAGGAAAGATTTTATTTTATTGGAGAAACTCGTAGACTACTGGAAGTCATCCCACGGACACCTTTGAAGGTTTGTAGGCGTTTGAATGTGGTCTGCAGATCCCCCATGGGTGTCTACAGAGTTGTTGTGAGCTGTTTCTACGCAAGATCTGTAGTTTATCTTCAAGGCTTCAAGTTTGAACACCTTCAGAATATCTACGGGATGACTCCCACCTAAGCTTCAAATATACGATTTGGAAAGGGTTGAATAAACCTCTGTAAGATGGTTCTACACTTTGGCGGTGAGCTGTATGTGGGACTTTATGTGAAATCGTACATATAAAGTGAAATCAATGCCCTTCATTCGATATTCAGTAATATTTAATCGCGCATGTATAGATAATCGACTTCTATCATGTGACCTTTCAATTATGGAGACTCAATTGAATTGAATAATGTTTAGTAGGCCGCAAATCATGACCTGATAGATCTAATCTCAATCATCTAGCTAGTGGTGAGTAAATACTGGAAAGTGGCATTGAGAGGGGAATACATGTACATATTGAATGTTCACGTCTACGTCCCCAATACATGTAACCATATGGAGCGGCACAAAAATTAGATATTGTCCAATCCCCTCACTCCCTCAATCGCTACCCAGCCAAGTTCTCCTTACATCCCATCTTTTCACATGTGTTTCCACGACTCTTCCATACTCTCCACCACACCGGCTTCTTCTCTATCCTAGGTTCACTGTCAACCATATAATCTGCCTGGTTATGTTCCTCCACCTCCTCTTCATCGTCCGTCGTGATTTCCTCCTCCCAGTGACACCCCACATAGCAATGGGGGAACATATCCTCGGCGCTTTCCATCCAATCATCGTTGTCTATATTATCCCACCGTTGACCACAACACTGCCATTCGCTCACGTCTTCATCAATCGGCTTGCACTCACGAATGAAGTGCTCAACGACACAGTTCCCTAGAGGATTATCAGATGCATGGAATGTTTTATGACAATACACGCAATGGCGTAGTTCTGAAGTAGCCTGGTTGTAATGGACAATCAGTTTCGACAACCTCTGTTTAGTATCAAAGCCTATCTAAGTTAGCCGGTAGCTGCAATTGGCATACCTCAGGAAATGCGCCCGAAAGTATCAGCGCCTCCAGAGCAGAGCGGGATAGAGATTTTATGTGCTCCTCCAATTTCTCAACAGTGGGGTACCTTGCCGAGAGGTCGTCAATCACGGGATTCCGTGGCTTTGAAGGGCCTGGGCTTGTAGCTGGGGTTGAGTTAGTTGTTGCTCTCTTCTTGGCCAATGGGGCATCAGAATCCGATTCAGTTGATGCGTGCTTTTCAGCTGGAGCCATTGTTGAAAGCTAGAGAGAGTGTATTAACGATTGAGACGATGGATCGTGAACAGGAGGAGATAGGAGTATTTGTTACCCCATGGCCGTGCACACTGACCTCTTGCGTGTCAACCTGATGACGCCAGCCAAGAGTGTCCTTACGGTATTTTCCGGGTCAATGAGAAGCCTTGATAGTTGATGATATAAACAGCCTTGGCGTTATAAGGTTGAGCCCACTGGAGTCTCAGCCTGCTGTTCTTTCATTTGTTCAACTTGAAAAGCTCAAGCTTTCTAGTTGTTATTTTTCTACAAATTACCTTGAAACCGTACTAGTAGAAAGGTCGATAATATGCTTCAGTCATTTGGTTTAAAAAATCTTGGATATCAAACCCTAACCCTAACCAAGTCTAATTGCGGATAGACCAGTTTGCCGTTGGCCCTAGGGTGGATTCATAATGTTTTCAGTCCCATATAGCTCAAATTGTACTCGCCCTAATCAATACGAGTTTTTACGGTCTTTCACTATCTCTTGACGAATACCATATACTTGACGAACAGAGGTTTGGAACAGTTAATTCAGCAACAGCTAGTCACGCTACGATCTCCAGCTCTTTAATTTTATTAGAGAGGTTTTGTGCTCTCCGACTAGATAAATAGAGAGCTGGCTCTCAATGCTACATGCATGATTGGTTGATGGAGGATCAGCGCCAATCAGGTGACCGGAATTTGGAGTTGGACTGTTTTGCGCAAGTGTGAATTCAACAAAAACCTCGATTTTATCCGCCAGCAACTGATTGGGCTATGTATTATACAGAGTATTACATGCACAGTACCCCCCCTCTCTTTAAGAGCCTCCAAACCCGAAACACTATCACACCTTTGGCAAAATAAAATTTTATAACCTCAATATAGTTAGAAATGGAAGGTTTAGGTGCGGCGGCGAGCGTTATTGCGGTTCTCCAGATTACCACGCAGGTGGCATCGTTAGCATACGTATACGGGTACACCACGGGTGTCAAACGGGCCCCAACAAATCTCCAAGGGCTCATTGACGAGTTGAAATCTCTAGTCAAAATCCTCAGCTCTTTACAAAGCACCGCACAACATTCAAGTTCAGCTGTTCTGGGTCAATTATTCACCCCACTCCTAAACTACAGCATGGAGATGAAGAGTTTGAATGACAAGTTGGAGGCAAAACAGAAGAAACTGCAATCGAGTTGGTGGGGTGCCTCGTTCGTAAGACTTCAGTGGCCGCTCACAGAGTCAGAAACCGTTGCTCTCATTCTCGAGACCGAGAGATTTAAGCAGAGTTTGAATCTTGCCCTTAATATCGACTAGACGTAGGTGCCTCAGAGGTCAAAGACTAGTAGTGATAAAGAGCATTCCTAGTTGTAAGAGCTAACGAAAACTAAGTTCTTTCTTGAGAATAATTGAGGATACCACGCGAGAGACAAATGTAACTATGAAAGCGTAGGACATGGAGCGATCTGGTAGGATTTATCGATAGGCCATTTATCTACTTTATGAGCTAAGGGGTGGAAATATTTGAGCAGTTCAAAAACGAAACGCTATTCTCAATTGGATATCACCACAACCCTATGATGAGAGACATTTTGAGATCAGTAGTCGGAGAAAGCCAAACACAGGCCATTGGATTCTTAAGTCTCCGAAGGTACAAGAGTGGCGAAGAGGTTCTGGTTTACTTTGGGGCTATGGCATTCGTAAGTTCAACATTCTCAACTGAGGTTTCTCTCTGGCAGAATTCTGATTATACTTTGAGCTCACAGATGGTGCTGGAAAGACATTTTTGAGGTATTTGCCCCTAACATTATGTGCTATCTGCAAGCCTAACATAACCAATCAGTTCTCTTTTGATTGATAGTCTAAGAGCTGAGGCAAAGAGAAAAGGATACAGCGTAGCGCATATCTACTTCAATTATAAGGAGCAATAACAGACACCAGCAAGGCCCTTGCTAGCCTAGTCAAACAACTGGCCTGCCAAGCTTGCTACGTTCCCGACGCTCTTGAGCAGCATCATGATGAGCGCCAAGGGGGGCCACTTACAATTTAAGAGCTATATACATCACTCCTCGATATCTCAGAAAGATTTACGAAAACATTCCTCATATTCGACGCATTGGACGAGTGTGACCAAGTCAATCAGCGGAGAGAACTCCTACCGTTGTTTCATCGGATTTATGCTCATGGGCCTAAGATACACATGTTTATAACAGGACATGCGTATTCGGAGGATATTCAATCTTCCTTTGAGAAATCGTCAAAAATAAAACTCTGGGCAAAAGATTATGATATCGAAAGCTATGTGGACCAAACGATATCGGAGCATCCTAGAGCACAGCGCCTTATAAAGCAAGGACCCGTGGTTTATAGAAGCAAGATAATTCCTGATCTGATTGACTGCGCGAAGGGAATCTAAGTTTTACATCCCTGTAAACAAATAAACATAAAGGTTTATCATTAATCATAGGTTTCTTCTTGTTCACTTCCACGTCGAACATTTGTGCCAACAAACAACTATTCGCGAGATCTTGGAAGAGCTTGAAAGGTTTAAACGCTCAGTATTAAATGCAAGATGCCCACTCCGCCTAACATACGATAGAGCTATGAATATTATCAACTCTCAATCACCAAACTGCATTGAGCTAGCGATCAGGATTCTCTCATGGCTTGTCAGGGCTAGGAAGGTACTTACGGTCCATGCCCTTCAATTAGCCGTGGCGGTTGATCGTGACGGTGTTTGGGGAAATAGCCAGTGCTAAGCGATAATTCTGTAGCGTTTAAACTGATGATATTGTAAACCGGATTCCCTTGACTTGATGGTTGATGATACCCTCAAGTCTTCGCAGAATCAAGCCCTATTTATACATGTTGGAACCTATGCCGAGGCCCGCTTTCTAATACTAACTGATACAATGATAATAGAATGAGATAATGCTCCCGAAGATAACCCAGATAGAAAAGCGCCCCCGCATAGTTCCGTCCTCCCTTCTAATTCCGACACGTAACCATGAACCTTGCAATTGCCAGTCATCAGGCTGTACCATACTATTATCCTAGACCTACTTCCCTAAGTAGAACAGCCTACAGCCGTAAGCCCCGCTTCCTATTCTATTCCGGGTGAGACACCCAATAGTAAGCGTGCCGTCATAATAGTATAACACTAGTGTGGTAACACCGCGTGCCCCCACACTACCCGATACCTTTCTATGCTTGTCCTTGTTACCCGACCGTCCTCGCATCACAACCCGTCACTCGTATTCCTTATTGTCCTAAGCCTCTAGGACAGTATTCCGTAGTTCCTGTAACAGACGGTATTGGATTTGACGAGCTGGATCTGCATGACCTGACAACAATGCTGGATGTGTGCGCAAGCTTGGTTACCTACGATGAGAATATCTCCTCAATTACCCTACGATACGCCAGCATTCAGACCTAAAGGTCACAATTTCTTGCATACGATTTCTCTCAGATAAAAGATTTATGAAGCATTGGAAATATGATGTGTTACAAGAGAAATATCCTTTTTGGCACTATGCCCGCGATAATCTAATGTTCCATATTAGTCAGTGTGAGGAAAGCCTGACGATGGATCCAGTATTGGAATTTCTTAACAAACGAGGCTGTGTTGGCCTATACCTATACTACTCCGATGCGACTGGCGTTGGTTCGAGCCCATTAGCTGTAGCGTGTATGCTCAACCATAGTTTAGCCGCCTGGTCACTAATCGAAAAGGGTGAACACCTCCAATACCGTGGTGGGTATCGGCGCACTTTATTGCATTTTACGTTTTCGAATAAATTAGACAGATCCAAAGATTTTATCAAATATTACCGTGTGGAACGTAAGGCCGAGATCGTGTCTTTACTTTTCAACGCTGGTCTCGATATCTCTACACCTGATGAGGATGGCAAACAGTATTTCACCTTGCAGCCTGCACTGCGGGGTGCCGGTTTATATTAGGGTCTCTCGTTGAAAAAGGCGCAAGTATCTCAGTAGCGGACAACGATTGGAAGACAGCAATACACTACGCATCAGAAATTGGAGACTACGACTCCGTAATATACTTGATCGAGCAAGGTGCCGAAATCAACATTGGCTGTTCTTCCGGCTGGACACCCCTCCATCATGCAGCAGATCGTGGCCATTATGACATAGTTAGAGTCTTGGTGGAGAAGGGCGCTGGTATCAACAAGGCCGAGAAGTCCGACCGGACAGCCCCTTCTTATGCGGCCGCCAAAGCCTATCATGACGCAATTATATTTTTATTGGAGAACGGGGTCGATATACAGATTGCCGATTATAATGGGCATACACCACTTTTTCAAGCGGTACGCAACGACAACAATGACCTAGTTAGAACTTTAATATAGAACGACGCCGGTATAAATACCACTGATCGTCTTGGTCGGACAGCACTCCATTATGGAGTATGCAATGATAACCACGGGTCGGTAAAAATCTTAGTGGAGAACGGCGCCGATATAAACCTTACGGATCATCGTGGTTGGGCAGCAGTTCATCTTGCTGTATACGTAGTTGGAAGGGACTGTCATGATTCAGCTGGATTTTCAATGGAAAATGGTGCCGATATCAGCATCAATCCAGCAGCGTGCTGTGACAATTATGACAGAGTTAAATCCTTAGTGTGGATCTACGACTACATCAAACGTATCGACTATACAAGCCAAACAGCACTTCATTGTGCTGTGAATTCTATACGGGAAAATGAACATGCTCTTGCATACTTGCTTAGACAAGGAACCGATTTCTCGACCGGGGACCAGTCTGGTCAGACAGCCCTCCATATCGCAGCATACACTGCGCATTATCCCTCTCTTCACTCCTTACTGAGCAATGGTCCCAGTCCCTCTTCAGTGGATATCGAAGGCTGCAACGCACTTCATTATGCGATTAAAGGCCTTAGATGCTCGGAATACATCGCCTACTAATGTATTATGGCACGAGCCCCTATGTACCAAATAAAGAAGGGAAAACCCCACTTGATTACATTTATGAACTAGAAATGACTAAAACGCGCTCAAACTATGACATTAAGGCTTTAACCAAAGAGCCCGATAAGAAAATATCGATCCATCTCCTCGAGGTTTCTTAACAAGACAAACAGTATTCTGAACGGGGAAACATGTACGTGTATATTACTCCTCTGATCTTTACGAGCCGGAACCTGACATAATTGTCCAAAAGCTCTAGTAGTTTGAGTTATACGATCGAATGGCAGCCAGGTGTTAGGAGAAGGATAGCGGTTTCCTTTTAAGTTTTCTTCTGTTATATATATATATATCGTCAATCAATGTGGCTGTTGGGTAATATTGCCGTAGGCGGGTGTGGGGTTAACTACCTCACGGGCGGATCTCAACTCAGTGTAAGGCAATATCTAGACAAATACTGGTTAGACAGAAGGGGTATTTGCTGAAGATAAATTGAACCGCAAGAAGCAACATAACCATATTTTTTTTTTTTTGTTTAATTCATTAATTGCATGCAACTTTACAGTTATGGCAATACCCCTGAACTGCCCCTTCTCCTCCGCCTCCTCTCACATATTCTTGACATAGGAAAACAATGCCCACGAAGCCCTTTTCTTATTCTATTCCTCATTCCCTGCATCTTTCAGCATCCCCCACCCATATCCTAGTTCTCTTCTCTCCTCTTCTTCGTTCTCTTCTTGTCCGTTTCTCTCACATCTCCACTTAACAAATTGTTTCCAAATTTTTGTAGCCGCTTCGATACCACTTGCCTTCCAGAGGAGTTTGACAACCGTATTATGCTCTTTAAAGGTTTTACGGGTTTCGGCCGTCGCATCGCATTCGGTGAGTATATGGGTCACACTTTGCTCTCCTTTGCCGCATTCGCATTCAGCACTTTCGATCTTTCCTATTCTTTTGAGGTATCTGTTGATGGCTATATGACCTGTTCTGAACCGGCTGATGATAACTCTATCCATTCGGTCCGTATCGTCGAATTTGATAGTGTTTCGCTGCGATGGTTTGAACAGCGCCTTTTCCTTGTTCGCTCTTGTCTCCCACTCTGCCTCCCATTCTCTTATTGTTTTCTCTCGAGATTCTCTTTCTAGGAATGCAAAAGAAAGCAACATAACCATATCATTACCATGCATAATATTATAAACACAAGGACTTACTAACAAACCCACCGCCGCACCACCACGATTAATAGCCTTCCAGTTTTATACACATCCATGGCCACCAACGGTATACAAGAGGAAACGTCTGGTAATGTACCCCTGAGGTTAATATACGACCTTTTACATAGTTTAGTCCAGCTACTATCGCAAATTATCGATATATTATATAGAAGCTGCGGCAGATCTCAGACTGAAGCAAATTTTTCTAGCCTTTAATCATCAGAAAGCTTCAGATGATTGCCCCAAATATTTGGTATTGAGGCACAGCGTTTGTAATGGTGTTCAAATATAGCCAGCGGTTGCGGATATCGTTTTTAGATTTGGGTTCTGTTA
Source organism: Morchella importuna (assembly GCF_003444635.1). NCBI lineage: Eukaryota > Fungi > Ascomycota > Pezizomycetes > Pezizales > Morchellaceae > Morchella > Morchella importuna. The sequence goes on along the minus strand of NW_025763446.1, from coordinate 249,811 downwards.
TTCTTGAAGCTTCTGTAGCAAGGCATGCTCTAGACAAGTACTTTATATCGAATCTAGGTTGGTTAGCATAAAATATACAATCAGCATCGCTCGCTCAAGAAAAATAGGACGGCTTCAGGTATTATTTCAGCGAGGTAGGTTAAGGATTATAGGTGGGGAGCTCGGTGTCACTGGCGAATGATCCGTTCCGGCATTTGAAACACCCCCCCGTTTTTGATCCTATAGGTTTCGGAACTAATCGAAGGCCCGATCGAGCCAGCTAGTACATGTAGCGTATGTCAGCGCTACATGTTGTTGGGGCTAGCTTCCATCATGACAAAGGTGAACACGTTACTACATGTATGTTATCAACCTCCCTATGTCCACTTTTCAGTGATTGATTCCCGCAGTACACAGGCAAGAACGATCAATCGTCCATATATTGCTTCTTCCAAATTTCTAAACCCAAAGATCCTGCGTGCAATTCTACCGGCAGTACATGAGTATTTCGCAGTCATACCTGAAAAATGCTTAACATGGCCCACTACTGGCGGCTTCTAGGGATTTTACTAGCCTCTCTTCCTATGGGATCCGTCCACATCAATGCCGTCCCCTTGGACTATTCCGGTGAAGAGAGGGACCATGACTCATTGGATAGCCCAGTTGCCCAAACCTCTCTACTTCACGATACAATCAGTATCAGTCTGAAGGATCAGAAGTTGTACTTTTCGGTACGACAGAAAGATTGGCAGAAGGTGGAAAATATGGATTGGCAAAAGGTGGAGAATTTCGACTGGCCTAGGGAGGAGTACATTGATCGACTAGAGGTGGATAAGATGGATCTCAAGTACCACCCAAGCACCACAACAACGACAAGGGTGAGGGTGGTAACCGTAGTAGTTCCCCCACCGGAGGATCACTCGGTTCTACCAACAACACAACCCGAAATCACAAGCGAAGTACCTAGTGTTGATGGTATAAAAATAGTTGAGAACACTTGGGTACCTACAAAAACACCGACAGTTGGCAGCACAATTGTAGATGACAAATTATTCGTACCGTGGGGCACAAAAAAGCAAACCTCCACTTCAACTTTGGTGACTCGAACTTCTATCCTCTATGTTATATGCTTCATCATGGCTGTTTCTGTTCTCTACGTCATCGGCTATGGCCTCTACACTGCCTTTACAAGGTGCAAATCCTGGTTTACGTCTTGTTTTAGGGCGAATCTTGATGAACTTTCCCCCGTACGGCTGGAAGAGAGTGCCGGCGTTAGTTGGACCGATGGGAGTAATCTAAGTTCCCCCCAACCGGGTGTCCAAGAACTGGAGGAGCGGGGAGAGTCTTGGGCAGAAACTAGGGTCGATACGAATAGGTTAGGTATTGTAGAGGCTTCCGGCACTGCGGCGATGTTGGCATCGGCTACGGGAACAATTAGGAGACATAATATAAGGAGTACTAGTCGAGGGGACGAGGTCCTCCATGAGAAGGAATAATCAACTCGAGGAGCACCACGTTGAAGGCTTTGTGTATTGGTGATAAACCAATGTCAACAACTCCCCCGAAAGACATCATTCCACCTACCGAACGCACTGGCTTTCATACATAAAAATAAGTGTCTATGATCAAACTCTTCACCGGACTTCAGTACATCAGTGTTACATGGACTTCTATTCTGCCGTTCATTCAACTGTAATTAAACTTATCATTTTTTGGAGAGAGTCCCGCTCACAACTACATGTACTACTTCATCAAGATTAATACTACGCTTGAGAATTCACTTCCCATGGCGCTTATCTATTCAACGTTGTATCATGTTTTGCAATGCAACCGAAACATGTGGGATCGAAAATCAGTTTTAGGAGCGAACAACCAAAACCATGGTTTGATTCGACATCGTGACGCACGCCACCTGATAGATTGGATGACTAATCAGACCGACCGCAAATTTCAATGGAGGGACATAGTCGAAAGGTAGGCGGAATTACGTAGCCGGAAGAGCTGGTTTATAGCGTAGCTTCCCGCTTCATATAGTAGTTGCAAGTGTTATCACAATCACGCACACAGGTTTATTCCTCCAATTATTTACTTTTGCATCAGCTCATCCAAAGTGAATGAGGATAAAGCGCAGCAAACAGTGTCTAAAGTCAAACGAAATTGAACTATAACATAAGTCTTTTCGACTAAATTTGTGGTCAAAGCACGCGGCGCACACTCAGCGGAACAAGTTCAATTGATCAAAACTCGGTGTTATATGGGGGCCAAGAGGGGTGCCTGGATAGGTACTGTTAAACGGCACTGTTGAACGGCACTGCACAACGGTATGTATGTACCCATGATGATCATGCATGTCATGCATGAATTACCTGTATTTACACGCCGAGACTCTAATGGACATCGCAGTAGTTTCTAAATATCACACAGATACTGGGGATCGGTGCCAACCCCCGCGCGCCCGTCTAGTGTGGTGTGGTACCAAGTGCATGCGAGAAGCTGAAACGTTCACTGGTCAAGTAGAGTCTTACTGGTAACCGCTGCACACGCAATATGGGGTTCTCGCACAATACATCACTCGTCGGGTTCGTAAGACTATGCCCGATGGAGATAGCATACTTGGCATTCACGAGACATCACTCGGCCACCTGTATCTCCGAGCGCATAAAAGCGCGCCTGCCATACCCATTTGATATCATTCTAGTTTACAGAAGTAAGGTTGGGAGTATTACAGTCATTTTAAGGCCACAACCCTTCCATACGGGCCACTTTGTGGACGAGTGATCGTTTATGAAGCTAAAATGCGGCCATGATTTCGTGGGGGTGCTTGTTAGATGTGGGTGTGCTGTCAAATATTCTGGCCTTTTGTTGTACCTACTTTAGTTGACAGGGACCGATATTCCTCAAATCTCTCCGCACGTGGTCCTACTTGTTGATATGGATCTATGGTATTCAGTCAGCTTATCTCTTGGACACGTTGGCATATATTACCGGCGCTCAGAGAAGTTCACGGGATTGCTAAATCTGTTCATATTTACGTACACGCCCCAGCCTGTCCTCGTGCGCCCAGGCCCCTAAATTAATTAACTTTGTAACTCGTATCGTGTTATTATCCATCTAAGTCAAGTGTCAGTCTCGTGTTCATCCCCTACTGACAGCTCAAGAACGAGCCTAGTTAGTATAAAAAACTGCTAGGTGCAGTGTAGTGCCAGAGGGTGGAGATATCGTTATGAGCACTGAGACACATTCTGACTCTAACTAGTCCTGATTATGGGCTAAAGTTACGATCATGGCCATCCCTAATATTAAGTCAACGTCCCGCATTTATAATTTATGAGGAGAGTTAAATAGAGATTGGACCACGTATAAAGCCAACTTATTCCTTTGCGTTTGAATTCGAATCTGAATATCACAATATTGAGCTCCAGCGAACATTTTCGCACCTAGAAACTTCTACCGGTACTGTTAGACTGAGGTGTTGATCACTGTAGTCTGAATTCTGTCGTGCTTTCCCAAACTGCGCTGCGTAGATACAATTTCTACTGATTGATTGGTCCATCTAGGCCGTACAGCAAGCATACAGAGAGCGTGGCAAGGCCGGAATCTGTTTCTTTTATGTGATTTATTTAAAACGTCACGCCAGTTGCAACTCAGTGAACGAAACACGGCGTCGGCCGGGATTCCAAAAGTATCTAAGGAATCGAAGAACGGCACCGGGAAGTAAACAATACGCGATAATAGGCCTCGGGCAAGCGCGAGTGGAAGAAAATGATTGGTCTAGACCCATTCGAAGTCATATGTACATGGAATCTACGTGTACCTAATCTCTTTGTTTCAAGGGTAAGGAAATGTGCATGACTGGGCTACAGGCTGTGATTGGCTAGGACCCCACGACCAACTTTTATCTCCAAGGTTCGGGATATTTTCTAATTGGCTTTGCTGTCATAACAAGCTTTGCATATATGACGTCGGGGGAATATATAGGAGCCCTGATCGCCCGCCGCAATGGCCACAGCGGCGAAATGGCTGCAATCGGCCGAAGTAAACACCCTATCTTAAATCTACATAAATACCTACCATGTTCACCGTCATTTCCAGACAATATCTTCTCGGCCGCTACCCTCGCAATAGGGTGTGATTATCTGGGGGCAGCCGAAGGACTTCCTGTGTTCTTGTGCTTTGCTTCCATCGCTAATTCATAGTCTTTATCATCTGGCTTCCGTATCGCTTGTCACTCTGCGATCAACGACCGAGTGGTCAATTCGAACGGAGAAAATTAGCCGCATTCCGTCAAATCATCACCTAGATTATTTCTTCAATATACCATTGATATTTCTCGTTCACTGCTGGTATCGGATAGGTGCAGAGGTTATGTTGAGAATTTGTGGGCCCAGGGGGGCAAGTGGCCGCAGTCATGCATTGCGCACTAGACTGCGCACACATTCCATGCATACATGTGTCAAGCGGTATCCCAACACCTTAAAAAATTGATAGGTACGGATTCGTTTGATTGATGGGGCCCCTCCAGATATAGAGTCTATTTCAAGAAAGGTGCTAATATTGGTTTGGGAAAGAAAACAACCAACGTACTAAAAGCCTTACAGTACCAGCTAGGCACTCCCGCAAAAACGTGGTAGAATACGTGTAACGAATGAATTCATATTGCAGATCTCAACCCTGTATGTAACCGAAACATTCTCTGAATAACAGGGGCTCACCGTTTTCATACCATAGGATGCAGTTTTCTATCGACTTAGACATGCATACTCTGGTGTTACAGAAGATTCCTCTTGTACGAGTGAGATTCCAGGAGAAAAAACCCATTCTAGGCCAAATAGTCCTCCATCTCGATGTATTGGTCACACTATCTCCAGATATTACGAGGTTAAATAGTAGATTTGATTCTCAGGTATTAACCTGGTAAAGCACGTCGTCCACCTGAGTGTGCTGGAAAAGATAGAGTACGTGTTCAAGTTCCATTTACTGCCTTGATTAACTCTAAAATATTAGGTCCTTTGTCTGGAGGGGGAATCTGCGCGCACATATATACACGATTGCAGAGCTCATGATCTAATGGTTCATGCGTCCAATCTACTCATAGATCTCATCTTGAAAGCAGGGAGACTATGTGCGCTCAGAGCACCAAAACAACATGATTAGTACGTCTCATGGGTGATTACTTTTTTTCCCCTCGAACTTGGGGAGATCAAGATCGTAATCTCGGCATAAAAAATGAGCGCCGGGGATATTGCTTCTCCTACACCATGCGCTAAAGCTTATGTTAGGCACAATCTAGCTGTGCAAGGCGGATCTTTAGCTACTAGCACCTACACATTTCATATCGCAAAACCTTTGAAACTTTCACGATCCAATTCAGAGACCGGTCAAGTCGAGTGACCAGTCAAATCGATCCATTTCAATTGATGATGCAATATTGGCTACCTAACGACATAAAGAAGAAGCCACGAAGCCTACATAGTGTGGAGGAGAAGCAGAGCTTCTTTCTCTCCGAGTTCAGCCTAGGATCAGATAGGTGTCTAATACATGACTTCTCACTGCTACGTGTAGTTAAGAATCTAAATCGGAGCTAGATTTTCAAGGGAATATTGATTTCGTGGGGGTTATCAGGGCGAACATGTGAGTCTTGTGCGCCCCCCGTGAGATGTCGGCCACGTTTTCAGAACTTTGGGATACATCAAAACCCCCGCCGACAAATGAGATATGATATGATCACTCTTTGAATTCAACTCAGGTGTCTATTGGATTATTATACATCTTCAATGTTGAACGGACATTATCGGGCGATTTGTGCTCCTATTCGAGGAATCTTCACTCAGTTCTACAGCTTCCATGGGCCAATTAATGTTCGGGTGTGAGCAATATCATGTAACGTATTCTACCGTGGAAATGATCAACACCGGGAAAGTGACTAAGCAGGACCCGATGTTATTATACTATGATTGCGCCTATAATTGCTACTTATGTGCTCTCAGCTTCCTCCCAGACCTCGTACTAATACTACTTTCTATACTAGGGACTTCTAAACTTCTTCTACTTGTAGTTCTATCTATATATGCAGGTGAGACCTCAAATTCTTGACCACCCTCGCTAGCTGCACCCTCATCAGTAGAGAAACCGTCCCCCTCCTCAAAATGCACAATAGGAGTTCGCTGAGATGCCTGTTTGGCCGGGTTTTTCTTCTTTTGAATTCGGGGTTTGTTCTCTTCCTGTTCCTCCTTTTCTTTTTTCTTGAGAGCGGCCCTGACCTTTTTCTCATTTGCGGCCCTATCCTTCTCTTCCTGTTGTGCGCGCAACTTGAGAACACAATCTACAGTTACTACTAGTGCTTTTGAGAGTACTTTACGGCTTTTAACCTTTGTCATATCTGTTTGTCCCCGCTCCCGTAACCTCTTGAGCTCCTCCCGCAAAATGACATTTTCAGCACTTGATTGCGCTGCCGCATTGGCCAGTTTTTCAACCATAATTTGACGGTATGCAGATTGAGGTGTCACGCTATGAAAGAGTGACATTGTTCGCCTAATATGAGTGTGTACGCTCTTTCCATGTTGAGGAGTACGGGGTGCTGTAGTTGGGTTGTTGCCATTTAAATTATTGGTTTTGATTTTAGTGTATGCGGGTGAGTTAGATTTCGCAACGAGTACTTCGGAAATGATATTCAATGGACGTCTATGATTGAGTGGGTAGATGCCAGTAGCTTCAAAAGCACTTTTAATATTCTTTTGTGTGTAAGTAAGTTCCCGTGCTTTCATCAAAAGACTGTCCGTATGTTAATATTTTTCTTCCCTATAGGGTCGGAAATGGGGAGACTCAACGGGAAGAAAGTTCCTTTATGTATGCCACAGTTCTCACGTTCTATAAAATCATCTAGCAATCTTGAATAGTTGCCTTGTAAAGGACCAAACAATCCAACATCCAATGGTTGTAAGAGGTGTGTCGAGTGTGCCGGCAAGCAGAGAGGAATAATATCATGCTCCAAACAGAAATCGAAAAACTCCCAAGCGACGTGTGAGGTATGCCCATCAATTATCAGTAACCGTTTGTTTCCTCCTGCTCTATATAATTTAATTAGGAAATACTTTAAAAGCACTTCAGTAGTAATTTGATAGTACTTACCTGTCTCTTGTATTCGGTTCAAAATTGTTGTGAAGATATGATAATCCTATCTCCCGATTGGACCAACCAGTAGTCGAAAAGCTGAAATAGGCTTTGTCACCTGCTTTCACCAAAGCATGCCATCCTTCATATTGTGCTACTCCTTTATATACAATCGTTGGTGGTAGGTAATCACCAACTGCCGATACCGTCTCCAGGACAGTTATGAGACTACGGTCGCCATCATGAACTTTGAAATTTCGCTTCTTTCCTTTCTGACAGATAACTCTGGTAGCTCTCCCCTGTCCCATTAAAAACCCTTTTTCGTCCATATTATATGTGTTTTCTGGTAAAATATGGTGCTTTCGGATCAGTTCATGGAGCTGCAGTAACGTTGTTAGTCGCTTATAGGCTAAATTTCTGATTACACCACCGGTTAAAGCTTTACCTTTTTGAAAAAGTCCTTAATCACTTTGGGATTATTAGCGAAGCCCCTTTGCTTGTCTAGCCGAATTGCGAATTTTGACTCCAATTCTGGGTGGCGAGTAAGGAATCTAGTGGTCCAATTAACCCCTAAATTCGGATTTTTGACACCATGGCTGCGGACATAATTGGTGGCCAAGTCTTTAACATATTTCATACGGGGTGGGAATCCCCATATATCTAGTTGAACAATCCAAGCCACTATCGCCTTCTCTTCTGCAGGAGTGAGAGCTTGCTGATCTATATGCGAATGAGTTTTAGACTGGACACCGGCAAGGCGGTTCCGGAGTTTCCCATAGGTGATATCGTGAGCCATAGCTGCATCTCTGATATTTTTGAACTTTCCGCTTCTATAGGCTTTGACCGCGGCCAGAACCCGCTCTTCATCATCAAGTTTCTTTTTGGTGCCTTTCCGGGCCATTTTTGGTTACTGTAGGTTGCGATACTGAGATTTTCTTCCCCGCATTCACATATTTTAAGGTGGGGTTTGCTTAGTCACTTTCACGGTGTTGATCATTTCCCCAGTGGAATACGTTATAGGTTGCCTTGTTTGATCTTCTCAGAGGAGAATTCCCCCCGCCTGGTGCAGTTGGATTTGAGTAATTGGTGGATGTTGCTAAATACGTGACTCTTATGGAAAAATCAATTTTGCGGCTCATGAGGCTATTTGTGGACAACAAGATGCATCAATGACTGCAAATACAAACAGATCTGTGTCAGGTTCGTATGATTTGGGAGTTTATTGGGTTCGTGATTTGAGGCATGAATGCATTGCATCCGCAATCAGAAAAGGGAGGTATATCCGGAGATGCTGCTGGGGACTCTTATATATAAACAGAGTGGTGTCCGCCGTCCTTAAACAGGAAAATCTATATCTATCAATCAATACTTACTCCAAGGAAATATTTCGTATTCTCTCCAGTAAGAGCTACCACCATATCTATGTCTAGCGATTCCCTCTTCCAGAGTTTCGACAGCTACTACAGCCTTGTCCGGGGTTCCCCCCATAGCAGTATTCACAGCAACGATACGGCGATGAGCGATGACCACAACATTCCAGACTACAGCTTAAATCAACCTCTCGCACCTGCTAACTTCGATTCCCCCCCACTTTACTTATACGACACCCCTACCGGTGTAGCTTCGTCCCCAGTTGTGGATTTGTTAGACTGTCAGCCAGGCAATCAACAATTCGTCGGCCAGGCGGCAATGTTTCCCGAACTTCACATAGGTCAACAGTCAATCTACAACCACAACAACTATTATCGGCTTTCGAATGTCGTTAGCCCCAGCTTATGGCCTCCGGGAGAAGCACAATCGATTGCACCTGTGCCCACCTTACAAGCCATGAGTTTGGCCACCACGACACCAAGGAGGAATAATAGATGTGGAGACGATTGCGTCGAGGGATGGTTCGAGTAAGTATATCTAGGCGTCTATTCTTATTGCAGAATCTGACTAGATATCACAGAGGACAACATAAATGCACTATGGATGAGAAAATGAAACTCTCCATTCAATGTCGCGCAAATGGCTGCGAATCATCTCTCACCACCCGAGGCCGCTTTAATAGACATTGGAACACCAAACATCGGAATGGGGGAATTTATGCAAGGCAGAAGATTTCTTGCCCGTTCATCGGCTGCGCGAGAACTGGTGATAATGGTTTTGCACGCCAGGATAATCTTCGCCAGCATCGTCGGAATGTTCATAGTGAAAATATTCCGAAAGAACGCCGTAGATGCACCGGAATCGTTACTATTCGTTGATATTCCTTTTACTAACCGTTGAAGTTTGGAGTATTTAAGGGAGGTTTATTTTGTCTGTAACTAGGTATCTAGGTTAGAACTTTAGCGCAAGAAAATTGGACTTGGTTTAATGCTGGTCAAATGAAGTTCAGGAATCCTTGATTGATTGATGAAGTTCGAAGTTGATCCCACTGTGTCAAATTAGCATTGTATAATTGATTAGCTAACTGTAGGTGTGATATCCTCGACCAGAACTCACCTCGACCCCACTTGAATGAATTGAGTTCTCTATCAGATTTGTCATTACCTCCGCTCTCACTCGGCATACCCGAAATTTTGTGAGGAGCACCGCCACACAGCTAATAAAAAACCGGAGCTCATTATTCTACGAGAATACAGCGAGAGGGAAAATTATTGTAGAAACAGGGGTCTAAAAACAGGGTTTCTATGGCTGGGCAAGCCAATAGGACTCTTCCCATACTTCTACAATAATTTTATCTCACGCTGTATAGACTCGAGGGAGAGAAAAAACTGAAACCTAGACACCCTCGCAGTGTAGAATTGCCTCGTGATAGGTCAGCCTTGGTTTCAAAAACCTTTGTTTGCATATATTATCCAGCGCCACACAACTGCCGGTATGTAGTTGTGTTCAGAATCGGCCTAGCATTTAATGAAACAACACAACGTCAGTAAAAAGACGTCAGATGCAGGCACAACGTCGCTAATCAACCTGGCGCTCATTAAATAAAAATTCTGCGCAGCTCGAATCTGCCTCAAGACAGCAAACTCTCTGTGTGAGCGCCGTTCCTGGTAGACATGACGTATTCCGGGGCCATGGTCGGGGTACATATCTTCCAACCTAGGAAAAGAAGGCGCTGAAGATGTAATACTACCCGCGAATATTGGTAAGATCAGACAGCTACCCCGGCCGGCCGCTACGTGCTCTAGATGGCCGTGGAGGGTGTGTGTGGGAGGAATAAGAAAATCAGCCGTAGGTGGGACTGGTCTCCAATCTATATTGTGTAGGGCGTATACTCGCATATCAAGTATGTATTTGCGCAACCAGCAAAACACACACAGAATCCAGAGAGCTTTCCCATCTCCCCTGAAATTATGTGTCTTCTATCTAGACACCTGAAAGACTCTACAGGCCACCTTTAGGCCATATCTACAAAGAACAAGCCCTGAAGGTGAAATGTATCTAAAAGGGTCCTTTTATGGCACCTTTACCAGTATCTCAATGGGACCAAGAATTTGAAGCATGGACCGCCTTTATCAAAATTATACTATACTTGGTCATTGATATTTTGGTTTAGGTGTGGGACTTTTTATGAGTTGTTGAAAACCTCGATTTTTGGTGTGTTTTGCTAGTTGGGCAAATACATAATTGACGTGCGAGTAGATGTAGATACACTTGATCTGCCTCCATATAAGCAGTGATAGGCTGATAGCTTTAAGCCTCACAGAGCCTCAACCTTATTTTCACGTCATCGGTTCGTCTTAATTCTGCGTTGCTGGGTCGAGAAAGAATTAGCGGAGGAAGCCTGGCTGCAGCATTGTATAGGTAGATCTATTGGCAAAGATCAGTCCCAATTTCTTAGAAAGGGGAAAAATCCTTATACTCGCGCTCGCCCTCCTATGTCTTGATATAGTATGAGTCTTCCTTCATATATAGAAGCTCTGTTATTAGAAACCTAACCCTGATCACAAGAGATAATTCCGTAAGATCGTCTAATCTTTTCTATCTCGAATATCCGTCAGTGACTTCGTATTCTTCTAGGGTTTGTCGATTAAAAGAGGCATATACGGACGAATCGCCTGGTCGATATACCCAGGAGTCAGTTCACCGTCTTCTAGGGCGTCGAGTGATAGCAGATGATTTGAATATCCGAATTACTATTATGAGCGTCAGGTGTTCCTAATCCCGGGCCAGAAACGCTTGGATTATGTATGTATTGATCTTATTCGAACTCGCTGTGAGGCATCGAAAGACCTCGAAACACGAACGGGAGATGATCATATGCACATAGTGCGAGATTTTGTATGACAATTCTAGCCTAGAAAATAAGCTAGTCAGAACGGCTAGTTAATTCAGAGAGCGCCGTAGCGAGACATAAACTAACCTCGAATACAACCTATCTCTGCGTATAATAAATGAATCATCTCTGTTCTTTTCTGATCTATAACACAATCCAGGGGGTCTTGATCGGTTCCGGTATTTTCGGTCGAGCGGATTCTGTCACCAGCGCGGGATAGACTACTCATATTGAAAACAATTAACCATAACTTTTTAAATATTAAGACATATTCTCATATATATGATCAGAGTGTTAAAATACACACCTTCGGTCATTAGTAGACCTCTAACTTATACGGGTGCCTGAAATTTACCAAGAGAATGACTCGATTCAAATGACAGGCGCCAAACGAGTAAGAACATGTAGTGCCCGATGAACTATCTGTTCGTATAAGATATCCAGTCAGGGAGCCAAGATAAAGTAGAAGTTCACAAATTTGTGGTGAAGGTAGGATGAAATGGAGTTGGGGAAAGGTGTGAGGGTGCTTTGTGTGTACTGATTACAATTAAGCCAGATTGATAACGTAAGGATGTGTACTAGCTTCATGCATATATGTACATGCGTGTCTTCTAGAATTCTTGTTCTTGCCTTGTCACCGCCTCCCGTCCCCACAACTCGCCAAGTAATTAAGCTCACCCCGCCATTCCCGGCTTCTTCTTCGCCTAATTGACCAGCCTTCTCGACTGCAAGCTCACTTCTTCTTGGGATACATAGCTTTCGGTGATTGCGCCTATACTCTGCATGAATCGATACTTACAACAGTGGCTTTGATATCACCTGCCGATATGTCTCATCCTATATGAGTAGGAGATTATACAGGTTACCATAAGTCATCTCTACTTACAGCAAATCAACTCTAGTGGAGCGTATCACCGTCAGGAATTTTCTCACCAAGGGGCAGATATGTTCCCTAGCGACTATATGTGCAGAAGTAGTAGGGCTCAAATGGCTTGAGGATCGAGGGAGTTCCAGGCGAGCTCGGCGATATATGATGGTGAGTGAAACCCCCCCTCCACGCTAGCATACCTCAATGCTAGGAGACCTTAAAAAAACTCAGAAGATGTTCACAAAGTCTAAATTACCAGATTGCTAGCCCACATGATCTATCAGATTGTTGCACGCTGGGAGGACCCCGACCAGTTAGGAAGCTAGTGCCTTACACCACTCGATATCGCAAACAAAACACCAGCGACACAAACAGCCTGCCCATCACCCAGGCAGCAGTGCACGCTACTAAATTTCCTTAGACACAAGTATCTCACCTCTCTACTCCCCTTTTGACCGCTCTAATTCTTGACCCGCGTACTAATAAACAGCCTCAGAGTCGATATACTCAGTAGGATTTGGTTTAGTCACCGTACTGACCTACCAAGCCTCAATCTTCAGTATTGTTATACAAGGGAAATCGAACTGGGCTGGAGTTCTACAAAAGTTAAGATCTGGACTAGTTTGATTGGCCAATCCCAGGGAAATACTGCCCGGCCCAGTTGCTTGGTATTGGGATTTTGCGGCACCTACAATTATATATGCGTCCAAGCACGGCTAGCCGATAGTGATCAGATCAGCATACCGTGCTTTCGGTTCGTAAAGTGCACTTTCTAATTAACCCGGCCGGCCGGACAGCTGCCTATGAAAAAGCCTGACTCTCCTCCTCCGGCATAGGATGGGATACTTCGCCGTAGTGGCGGAGCAAGTGAGAAAAAAAGTACTTAGGTCGAAGCAGACACTGTCGGCATTACTTCGGTGTTATCTATCTGCACAAATTCCGATCGAGAAGAACACAAGTCAAGTGTCGATTTTACCGTCTTGCGGTGTAACCACTCTATTCTGAAATTGTATTGTGAGAGGATGAATTTCTACCTTCGGAAATCTAACACGGTCGCATAAGAATGTCTGCTCGTATTTGTTGGGAAAATGGTTCTTGTAAAATATAAGCGAGTTTGATGTCAAGTCGGTGTAGTATAGTGGTTAGTACTTCTCGTTGTGGTCACACATCTCCGAGAGGACCCATGTTCGATTCATGGCACCGACAATACCCAATTTCATTTTTCTTTTTATCTCTTCCACCTCTCACTCTTAACTGGTTTTACAGAAATAATATAACATAATTTTGCCGTCTTCATTTTTGCCCATGAAGCTGTTCTATCAACACTCCTCGCGACCGAAGTAGTAAGCGCCAGAAATCACCCATAAATTAACAATCAAACGAGAAAAGCCGACAAAAAAGGTTCTAATAAGAGAGTATAAGTCCATCGAGCTAAACCACCAAACGTTCCATCGCATTGCACCAGGAGATGGAAGGGGGTATAGGCGATACAATCAGCGCCACACGCTGCACCGCTACAACCACAATAATCATTGACCCTTCACACAACAGTGCTCTGATGGCTAGATGGAGGTTACTCTTCGCCGTTAGTTTATAATTGGTTTTTTAACTAGTCCACCTTCTTTCCCCCGTTCTTGTACTGGGGCAGACTGGGGATGGAGTAACTGGCTGGCTGCGCAGGGTGGGGGATATTGTGGGAAACCAGATTGGCTTGAAATTTGTGGGGTGTTGGTCTGTTCTCCTAGAAATAGAGGTTGTGATTGGATGTAATATAATAGCTATTTTAGAAATCATGTGTATTAGGTGGTATGTGGATGGGTACGTAGTTGCTCACCATGGAGCCAACCCTAACCCTTGGTATATGCGCATGGTCCAATTAAACTCCTCTTGTTCCCCAAATGCTCATTGGTGGGCTCCGATGATGCATGCAGAATAATGACGAGCTATTATGGTGCCCTTAGCTTGGTGTCTTACCATGTATTAATAGCATCACATATTATCATTCTTGTGGACTGTGGCTTGAATCTTAAGGTATCATGATTATTTCAACATGAAGTGCGTGTCCGCACAACCTAAAGATAACGATGAAAACATACTGCATTTCCGCATCAATTTTTTGCTCAGAACAGTAACTGCAAGTAACAAAAATAATGAACAAGGATGCGATAGCACAATACAAGTGCTTGGCCAATAATCTCAGCTGCCCCCGCACCAATATTTGTAACAGCTCTACTACCCGCTCATATTACCCCAATCTCTTCGTCCACGACACCCCTCATCGCAACTTTCTTCCTTTTAATTGTATCTCCGCCTTCATCCACTGGTTGACTCCCTGTACTTGCCATGGATAGCCGCCTGATCTCCATCAAAGCTGCACTTATCGGGGCACTCGCTCCGCTCCCAATGTGATAAACATTATCACTAGAAATGTATGCCGGCGCTGGGTGGTTTGGGCTTTGATCCAGATTGGTTTCTTCCACTGCTGAGCCCCTGCTCTTTGAACCATATTGCCTATCTTTCCATTCTTTGAGAGCATCAAAGGCATCTTGCAGAGTGAGGAAGAGATTGCTTGCGACTAGAAACATGATTAATGCGAAGAGAATGAGTAAAGTAAAAAACCCAATATAAGCAAGAGTGTCTCCCATCTTGCCGAAGGCTGGACGTGTGCTAGGCAGTGCTAGTGGTGCAGCGTGGGGTGGGGTATTAGGTGTAGTCAACGATGATGCTACTCGAAGTGTATCGGTAGCAAAGGGTGTATTTTGGCTCAAAACTGATAGTGAAGGCGTCTCAAGGTCCGTAGGGGTTGCTAAGATACCGCTAAGTGGTGGTGTGATCACACCCCTTCTTACGAGGGGATCTTTGTAACCTCCAGTTGAATCTTGCCCAACATCTCCAACATATTCAGGGTGAGGTGTAAGTGGACATGCCATGTAATACTTTGCACCGTGCCGACCAAATTTACAATTTTTCCATAACCTCGGTGGACCTGCAGAAAAGTGTGCTGGGGATTCCTGCCCGACTTGAAACTTATCATCAGTTTGACGGCTTTTCAGAATCTTGTTGTGCCTTTTAGCACGGAGTCTCTCCACATTTTCCTGGCCATGGTGGTACCAATCAGGAATCTCACATAACACTTTCGAGCCTAAGCCGTCGAAGCAACGGAACCAGTGGTCGATAACAATACCAGATTGAGGATCTGCAATATCCTCATATTTACTTTCCATATGCGAAGTATCCCTTTTCTGGCTGCTCCAGATAAGTTGCCGTCGAACATGCTCCTCATTCTTCTTATCGTAACTAAAAAATCCAATGTGGCCATCTGTAGTTTCGGTAGAGATACCCTGGAAGTCTTGATCGTCTGGAAATGAGAAATTCCCCGAGTAAAGCTCGAGGTAGTGTCCGAGTAACATTTCGAAAAGTACTATTGAGCTCATGTTCTCCGATCCATTCTTTTTTTTTGCTGCCTCGCGCAAATTAGACATTACGCCTTTTACGACGGGTTTCCAGTCGAAACTGGAAATGTCAAAACCCGTATCCCCAATGAGTTCCGATAACCTGACGACCATCAACCTTGCAGCACCCTTTGGTACTTGGAGCCATGCTTCTTCTGACCCCTCTTCCGAATTATAAAGTGCAATCAGTGGAGGAATTGTCAACGAATAAAGATATTTGACAAGCTGGTCTTGATAAGAGTCCTGCTGCGCGCGAGCTGAAGAGGTTTCAGGATCATCATCGTTATCATTATCATCATCATCATCATCATCATCATCAGAGACAGCGATAAGGGCTTCAGCCTCAACTTCAATTCCACAGTTAAGCTCAACTTCCGTATAATACTTATTCTCGTGATACCAGCAATATAATACTCCTTTAATATCCAAGGCGAGTAGCCCATCCATCCGCTTCTGGACGGAGTTTTGAACTTCAGAAGCGGGGTGCATATTTTGATTCTGCTCCCTAGATTTGAGCAAGAAGTGTGATGAGAGAATGGATCGGGGAGAAATTGGTTGGGTCCCAGTTTCAGGTTCTGGCTCCGGTTGTGTTGACGTAGATAATAGACGGAGATCATAATTGTTGTCGACAGGATACATTTGAACAAAATAATCAACAGTATCGAGTCCAGGATTTGGAGTCATGTTGGGGCCCACAGATATTGGTAGGCCATTTAGTAACTCTGAAATGAGCAATTCGTAGGTTGAATCATCTAAAACTTTTCTAGACGCTCGATTCGCCCTTCCACATCTGAGCCTTCTAGCCCCAGATGTATTTCTTATTCTGCATGGATATAGAGTCGCAGCTGGGCTCTCTGTATCAAGGGGCTCGTCGACATTGGTATGATGCAAATGAGAATCCCGGCCAAGTAAGATAGCCGATCTCCGGCGAACCGGTGTATCATGACTGACGAGGGTGCAGCCCAGGTCTGTGACGCCATTAGCGGTAGCTGGTTCACAGCTTATCCACGTTGTTTCAACATCAGGTTGGTATGGTGTGAAAGGGGAATGGCCCTCCCGATTTGAGATTGATTTATGTAAGCCATGAGATTGCGGCAGTGCGCGAGCGGAGGTATCTAAAACCGAATATACAAGGATAGGAAGCAAGATCTTTCGCCAACCAACAAAGAGGTCCATCTGTTGATGAAAAAAAAACCAGGTGCGTTTAGCGACATGAGACAAGTAGGAGATATATCAGCTAACTAGGATTATACGCACTTTCACGCGGAAAACGTTGTCCAACGAGACACAGGTAGCAACCGGACGGTGATGGAAATTATAGCAATTCAGCGGGTAGTGTTCAGAGCTTTGCATAAAAAGGATAGATGATTAGATGAAGAAACAAGTATCGTGCGAGGACGTCGAGAAAAGTCCTCGTAGGACTTGACACGTTGCATGCGAGAAAGAAGCCAGGACCACATTTTGAACCTGGCCTTATATAATTATACCGGACGTCAAATTCTAAGTTTATCTAAACGTCACCGCGAAGGTAAAAGGCCGCGTGCGTGCACACACCCACACGTACTTACCGAGGATCTCGATCTCTTCATCAGATACCCTCTCAGATAGCGGTAAATACA
Organism: Morchella importuna; assembly: GCF_003444635.1. Classification (NCBI taxonomy): domain Eukaryota; kingdom Fungi; phylum Ascomycota; class Pezizomycetes; order Pezizales; family Morchellaceae; genus Morchella; species Morchella importuna. The sequence goes on along the minus strand of NW_025763446.1, from coordinate 232,519 downwards.
TGTACTTATAATATGCACCTTAAGCTTTATAAAGGTGATCCGAGGATGCCTATTGATAATGATGAGTACAACAAGTACTCTCGTTAATATTTCAAGTTACTATATGTACGTGACTTGTCGGCGGAAGTCATTAAAAGCGGCCAGGATAGTGATATTTGGGCGCTGTTCGTGTCGCTAATAATACTTTGAAGTATTTGATTTCTAGTTATGTCATGATAGATCACCCGGGAAAGAGCTTTTTATGAGTCCGGTGCTAATACTTAGATTTGGACGAAAAGTCCCGGCACCCGGACATGTCCGATACAGAAAAACAAACTACATTTTTATAACGGATGGCTAATATACTAGACCAAGAATAAAGAAGAGATACCTCTATATACGAAATACAAAGTATATTTTGATTTCCATGATTTATGAGCATTTACGCTCCGTTTTACACGAGTATGTCACCCCTGTGAGTCTTTTCTATTATGACAAGGTTGATTAGAAAAGTGCTAAAATCCACCACAAACTCCTGACGGGTGTGCCCGACCGTATACAAGGCTCGAAAATCGAGACTATAAAATCAACAAAAAACGCCGGCGGGAGTGAAAAAAGTGAAAGAATGATCTACTACATGTAGTTAAGCTTCCCTATATACTCTGCCACATGCGGGAAAGGGAGTGAGATATCTGTCTGTCAGGAACAAACATTGCATGTGCCGTAGTACCAAGAGCTAGATTCTGTGCGAAGATAAAAAGAATAAAACCGAAGAGACCCCGTGGATGATAACGGGGAATTGGGCCCGCATATGCACGAGCGCGCGCCTGGTAAACTCACAATGACTATGTACTGTACTACATATTCGATTTCGTACCATAAGTGGAAGGTTAGACGCACAAATGAACTCTAATTGATACAACACCGTGAACCAATAGGGCTAGGGCCCCTGTAACCAACCGATCACCCTTTTTTTTCGAGACATTCCTCGCCGTAGGTGGGAGTTACTCTCAAGCGCTCATGTGTAATTAGATGTATTATGAGATGAAAAGAACAATTAATTGTGATACCGGGATCATGAAGCAATTTCTCTTATGTAATAAAAACTGGTCTGTCGAGTGATATTTGATGACGCCGACCTACGAAACTCTGTCGAGTGATATTACATGATTTGAGACCCAATGGACAATGATCAATTCGATAGATATAGTGTTGTCGGTACTGGGGGAATACAACTGTGGTCAGGCTAGTCAAAAGCTCTGCATTAATTTTAGAAAAAATACGTATTGTTAGATAAGCTACAGGATATTTGGGCAAGATAAAATCTTCCTCTAGGTTTACATATTAGCAAAGGTTTAGTGCTAGTGGGATATTCAGGAATATCAACTGAAGAAAGAAGTGGATAATCAATGATACGAATCAAAATGTATAACCCTCCTACTTGATGATCAGGTACTCTGAGTGATAGTTTGTGATTTATCATATAAACAACTCAACGGACCACAATTACTTCAGGAAATCAAAGTTTCATAGTTAGTTGATGATTTACTCATCTCTAGTATCTGGCGGTCAACCCTGTATATCGGTGCGTTGAGAAGCCCGGTAGACTAAGTAAAATTGAGCCCGAAGAGGGGGGGGGGGGGGGGGAACCTAATTGATAATGCTGGTGTATTGAAACTCACAGGCTCATGACGGTCACTGGTTTAAAGGTACGACAGCTGTGTGTACTCGAGGTCCTTCCGGGTCGCTTTCTGGTTGACTACATCTAGACGGAGCCACCCCTCAACATACGTGCATGTGAAAGTATCTACCAATGTCCCACGGCCCTCTTCCTTTGCTCGAGAAAGGGTATAGACGGGAAGATCCCGAACTATATATCCTGAGCAGAGGCCAATCTTCCTCCTTCTCCTTCCCCGTCTTCTCTTCCTCTCCCCTATGCTTTCCCTCCTTCTCCTCCCTCTCCATCAAAATCATTGTTGAAGATGCCTTTTTAGTATTTATACATACATCTATTTACTAAAAGCCCATCACTCTCTTTTAATTTTCATCCCCTTTCTTTATTCTTATCGCATGACCCATCACTGGGCTGCGTCAATCCAAACCACTTTGAGAAGGTGCAGCGCCGCTTGGCCACTCGTCCGCTGATGGCTTTCCCATTATGAATTGGCCTCCAGCCTTTCCATCGAAGAGGAGGAGGCGAACTTGTTCCTCACTATGGGAGTGCGGAGTGGGAGGTGATTAAACAAAAGTCGGTATGTATATCGATCCATGACTTTTTCTTCTCTGAGCTTAACAGATCTGTTAATATAAATTAGTAGCATTTAGGTGGGTTACTCTGCTGGGGGTGTGGAGCAAGAGACGAATTGAATCTAGTATTTATATTCATTAACTTCTTTTCTCCCGTTGGGCTCAATGGCTAACGAAAATAATAAGAGATCAATGGAATCATCATCCTGAAGGTATGGGGGAGGACCTGAATAATAGGTATTGATATCCATTGACCACTTTCTTCTCTGGCATCAACAGATCTATCTACTCACGCAAATGATCAGAAATTGAACCGCAAACATTCCCCTTTTAAACTAGTAGTGCGCCGGGGTTGGGGGTGTACCAAAGGTATGAAACCTAGGATCCTCTTAATCTCGGGTGTCAGCTAAGTATTTTTGTCCATCTAGAGAATAAGGAGCGGGGAGCAGAAATGCACCTATTACCTCTGGGTTGGGTGGCAGAGGTAACCGATTACCCCCAGCTTTATCATTTCCGGTTTCAACAGATATACTAATCCATACTATCAGCGACTACTATTTGAGGGGGGTGTCGGTGTTACACTTTGTGTGTAGCGCGGATCGCGGACGTAGAGAAGAAATCTACGGTATTTATCTCCATTATTTTTTTCTTTCTCTCTACGCTCAACTGGCTAATTAAAAGAGCTTATCAAGACAATCAAGGGTCGAGGAACAGGCTTGTGGATCACCTCGATCGGACCGCGGAGGAGTATTGTAAAATCGGGAACCACTCGCCAGGTATTTATCTCCGACAACTACTAACCCTCTAAAATTTACTAATTTAGCCAAAGTTGCAGGTATTACCCAGTGTAGGTGGGGCCGGTTCCAGGTGTCAAGGGGCTACTGGGAAGGTCCAAGGGAAATCTGTGTGCGATTGTCCAGAATGGAAGTTGGAAGGGTGCCAAAGGTAATTATCTCCTGCAGTATAGGCTCCTACTTTCCTCGCGCAACGAGCTTGTAGAATCTAAGAGTCAAATGAGCTAATGAATATATCTAGCTTTAACACCAAAGCTCCATAAGAGCGGCTGTTTTCTGCTTGTTAAACAAGCAAACCGAATCGGCCTCTGGTGGGACAAGGACGATATCTGGTCAGTAATGGGATCCACCTCCGTGAAAAGATGAAAATTGGCTAATGATTTAACAGGGTAAGAGAGATATCGTACCTTCACATCGTGCCTAGGTAATGTGGGCCGGGAAAATATCAATCTCCCGAGGTTAGTAATGTAATGGATTAATGTCGAGGAAGAAAGTTAAGCTAAAAATCCGTTTGACAGGTCTCTGTACCTCACAACAGACATATATGTCCAGGAAAGGACCGAGAGTACATTAGTACGTGTAGGTTAGTAAATAAAAATTGAATCGAGTATATTAATGCGAAGGAAGGGCCGTTCTCAAGCTAATCATCCAATAGGGAATGATTTTCTACCCAGCGTTGAATTTGGGCTGGGGCCAATAGCACTTCCGATGGAGCTATGTGGCGAATATGTTGACATGTTCATTCCCATAGCTGAGGAACACTATTGGCCAGTCGCGCCCATATCCTTTGTGAGAGAGACCTGGTTGTCTATACACCGGTAGGACTTCCAGAGAAGGTGGGCGGGGAATATACCGGGATGCATGATCCCTGAAAATGGTGGGGCGGGCACGCATCATGACAGAGCCCCTCTCTCCCGGAGGGAGGGCTTAGCTGAGTTGTGGGTGCTGTAAGAGAGAACCGATTGTCTATGGCCATAGCCGATAAGGGCGGTCCCTGGACCGACTGTGGTCTTGTGGGCTTCGTTTTGAGTTGTTCCCGGGCGGCGTCCTTTTCAGGGCCGGTCTCCGGGAAGTCTCACTCGACCCAATTACATCTGGTCGACCGAAAATATCACGGGCATCGATATATTTTTAGAAAGAAAAAGATCTCTTCATGTGAGTTCATGTCTTCCAATCCACATTTTGATATAAGTCTAACATTTTAAGCTGCTGGTTGGGGCAAAAATAGCGCAATTATCGTCGGTGATGCTCAATTGGAGGTCTTATTACCATCTCGGCGTACCTTCTATTTTCGTGGCTTGGGGATAAGGTCGAAGACCTATGGATGGGGGTTGGCGGTCTCGGGGGCCAGTGGAAGATTTGGTGGCCTGTGTGGGAGCAATGATCCTTGTATTTTTACATAGCATTGGGGGGTGCTAGTAATGTGGATGATTTTGGGGTGTTTTGAAACTCACTTGGTGACCTTTGATAGGAATAGATGATTTCGAATATTGGTGACTGGTAAATTGGTAAATATATTGTGAAGACCCGGATTTAAGAAACCTAGACAGGTGTAACCTCCTTAACCACTTGAGCTAGTGGACAGCACTCGAGTTCCGATGGGAAGCTATTAATAATCGTAGTTTTAATATCATCTCATAGTAAAATCTGCTGCGTATAAAGAAATCGATAATCGCTTTATTCTCACTCGTCCTAATTCACGCATGATGGATATTTGACATGCCAAAAAATGTGCCACCAAGCCAATGTGCACACAGACATCGCACAACGTATGCCCATGTGCGCCCACCCCATGGTCCACGCACTGTTTAACCACCAGAAACAATACCGTCACCCTTATCCACAATGTTCAAATATCAAAGCATTCAAACTACACCAACTTGTGTTCCAACCAGCCACAGAGTCGCATCACCGCGGCTCCATTTATCTCCCGGGATGTGTTCCGGAATCGGGGGCTCTGCTTGCAGGAAATAATACAGCTGAGTGCGTAGACTCACCGGAAAGAACAGTTATGGGGAACATAGCTATAGTCGATTGCGAAATATATCTAGACGGAGTAGCACCATTGCTAAACTTAATTACTAATCTACACTATTCCGACTCTTTCTCCTAAGGAGGAAGATGGCAACCTACAATCATCAATCAACTTGAGACGGAACCATAGGCACGTGCATATGGCTCTATGATCTTAGTTTAACTACTTCTCCGGTGGGTATGGACCTTCATGATGGAAATTTATCTCTGTGCAATAGGATACGGAAGCTGGTGCGAGAATCGATTCCATTCCACCGGTATAAGCCGTTATCAAGGTCGTACCGCCGAAGGGCTTGATTGAGCCAGAACTGAAGATATTTCATCAAAAACACCAACATCTCCATGGGGCCGGGAATTTTGACATGGAAGGTTCAGCTCCCGGTGTCGGTGCCGGAATACGCTCGTTACTTAGCGATATCAGGTAGCCAGAGTATAAGGTTTATGGGGAACAAAGCGTCCCTGATGGTGGTGTTGACATACGCCAACAAAGAGGGACATCAGGAACAAAGAAATGTCCTCCAATACCCTGTTCTGAAAAACAAAGGGCCCATTATTCGACCTGTAGCTTTATATCAAATCACCAACACTAGTATTATCACTACCAGTCTCGCCATATGGAAAAAAATACTAAGGGAAAAAAATAAACACCAACTATTAACATCCACATACACTTGGAATTCTTCTACACCCTAGATATCCTGCTCACGATAATACATTATGCCCCCAGCACCACCGCCAGCACCAGCACTAGCACCAGCACCAGCACCAGCACCGGCACCGGCACCGGCAGGCTTCCAAGAACTCAGATTCAACTCCGACATCGCGCAAATCAACCTCCGCCGCACCCCCGCCAACGCACTCTTCCACAAAGACCCCGGCTTCTACGCGCGCTCGCAAGCCACCATCGCCCTGATCGAGCGCGCCCTCACCACCCTGAGCGCGTCCCACTCCGCCAATGAGTTCCTCCTCAATGAGTACTACCGCTACACCTACGACATGCAGACGTCACCGCACCACGCGGCCTGGCGCGCCTGGATCGACCCCCCGTGGACCGCCGGAACACGCGCTTTCCTCAACATGCAGAGGGATATGGCGCTGCCGGTGGCGGTGGGGGTGGTGAATGCGGCGAATATCGAGGTGAGGGGGTGGCTGGCGATGGTGTTGGCGTATCCGCCGGGGGATGTGGAGTATTTGCAAGCATGGAGGATGGCGACGTTGGCGGCGGGGTTGAAGGATAGGGAGTTGGTGTTTGAGGCTCAGGTGCTGGCGGAGTTGCAAAAGGAGGAAACGGTACTGTGGAGTAATAACTATGATATTAGGATGGGGGATGAGTGAAAGCTTTGTAGAGGTGGTGGTGGCGGACTTGGAGTGGGGGCTTAGGGGTTTGGATATGCAAGCACATAATATATTGGGTTTTGGAACCCGCTTTTGATGTTTGTGTTCGATTCTTGAAGTAGAGATTTTCTATTTATGCTCCAGGATTCATCCTAAAAACACCTAATATACCAAAAACCTACACCTCCACTCCCCGAGAGGTAGGGCTATTTGATCAAGTTCCTATCTTTCTCCATGTGACCTTTGAGCCAAAACCTTTGAGTAAATATTCACTCTATAAAGTCATATTGTGGGCCCGGCAGAAATCCACCATGACTTCGAATCTCATCTAAACAGTTCCTCCTCCGCCGGCAATACCTGTGCTACGCGTAAGCTAGAGGTGATCTAATTGTCAAATAGAGCGCTGCGTATGGCACATCAGCTATGGTTTATATTTTGCCATGTGCGAAGTATGAGAAGGTACTTTACTGCTCTAGGTTGGTCTGGTTGAACTCCTATCGAACACCAGTAAACATTTGAGTTACAGCGCTCTAACCCCCAGGCCCCTAGTATGGGTAAAGACTGGTTCTGAAGATACATCAGGTTTGCTGCACCGACGAGCAGTAGATTCCAGGCACTGACCTACGGCGGAGTAGGTGTTGTGTAGTGTATTCCGAGTTCCGAATGATAGTGTCGCTATCTGCCATGTGAGAGGAGCAATAGCATTTCGTGAAAGAAGGCCCCCTTCGCATGTGAGCTAGGGCTGGTGTTGTCTTTTCTCTGCGGTTGTCTTGTGTCTGCGGTTGTCTTTGCATGCGCGGTTACTCGCGCGTTAATTAAATGGTCGGATATCGTTGCAACCAAATGCTTACTAAAATTTCCGACCTTTTAATTAACGACTGGGTATGCATGTCAACGTCGATCGTACCTGGGAGATAGAAACTGCAGGCAACCGCACTGGTTACTTGCTTGGGGCTACTGGAAGTGTGGCCCCGAGATTCAGAGAAATAATAGGATATGAAAGTGATTTGTTGGTCTCTGAATTTGTACAAGCGAACGGGGCCGCGCGTTCCTGGGTCGGCATCATGAGATATCACTCGGGCTCGACCGCTTGGCGGCTGTTGGTATGCCCCACATCTCCCATCTCTGAATCAACCACGGCCACACACCGAAGTTTTGACCCATGCCCCCCAACCAGTGCCGTCTGCTTTCTTCTTTTTAGGTTGCGGTGCGAGAGATGGATTGGATGAGTATGTAGGTGGCCGCTAAGGTTCCAAACTTGCTTAACACTAACGTACATGTACAGTGCACTGCACGTCAAACACCCTAGATATCCACCGAACGGATCCACGATCAAGACACATCTGTGAACTACGAGATAGCGATTCAAACATTCCCGCTGGATCACCGAAGTTACACCAGGTCAAAGCCCGCCTACGGGGAAAATACACCACCTACAACATCCAAAGGCTCAAAAATGCCCCGAACCTCGTTTTAAACCACGGTTTCAGTAAGGCAGCCTCAGTGGGTGGCCTACACACGCAACAAATGTCAGGAGTGGCCCCAGGTACCTGCCTGTGCGCTGCCATATCCCTCTGATGGCGGGCTAGGCGGGATATTAATCTATCCTCTCGGACACCACCATTTCACTTCAGACGGTTTATGCTTCCGCTCAACCCTCCTCACCGACGGAAGCAACACCGCGCTCGCGGACACACACCAGCATGCCGCGGTGTAGCATATGCCGCACAGGACTCCTTTGTCCCTGCGTACATTTGGAGCTTCGGAGCTCGTGAGATCCTTCTCCGGCATTTCCTACACACCAAGTCACCGGCTTTGTTCGTGCCCTAGCCCCACCGCCCCTTGGATCAGCTTGTCAGTTGCCGCCACCTCAGTAAAAAAAGCTAGCCAGTGAAGGAACATGGGTGAAGTGCATCTGGAAACCCTAGTTGCTAGAGCCGGAGAGGATATATGGGCAAACAAGTCCCGACCCATCCAAGAGCGCCAACCAGGCGCAGTCTCACTACATAAGAAAAAGTCACAATGATAAAGATACGGACTTGAGCGGTATACTAACCAAGTGGCTATAGGTGCAGGCTGAGGGCGTTAAGAATGAGAGTGTCGTGCTCTCTGTGCTGACAAGCCTCACGTGCTTTGAGCTTGGTGGGGTGGAGTTTGGTTTGTTTGGGGAGGTCATATCTGTAGGGACTCGACTGGGGCATTACGTATGATGGCCGTAATGGAGCCAGTGGCTGGAAAAGAAATCTGGGAGTGGAGCGCTATATGTCCATATGTAGGAGGGAGAGTATTGTTATGGAAGCTGAGAAAAATACAAGGACTGTGTGTTGTAACAAGTAAGTACGGTCCCTTGTCATGGCTACCTGCATTCGTAATGTCACTCACATGTTGTCTCCTCTTGTAGGTTTAATGTTGGAGATGTTCAGGCTCAACCACCAACTGAGTGCAGTCCTAATGTCACGACAGCGAACTCGTTCACCCACAAAGACACATTCATCGCAGAAGTGCTTGAGGTTTGTGGGAAGCGGATAACCTTTGCCTTGCATCTGGTAATCGCTCAGGTTACAGGATTGATGCTCTTCTCTCGAGTCATCTTTCTTCAGCAGGCGTGGGATTTGGGTCTTAGTTCACAGAGTAATATTCTCACAAGATTACTGCCCTAGAAGTGTGGGGCTGTGACTATTTTCTCAACACCCGGAATATGTTTAGGTGAGTAGGTACAAGATCCACTTCGCACGAGGATAATTTACTCACAAGGTAATAAGGCGCAGAGATAGGGCGAATTTTGCTACTTTCGAGGTGGGTCAGAACCATCACTGGCATAAGAAGTCAACAAGCGGCGGGTCTAGGGGGTGATTCGTGGAGTGTGGAAACTACGAGACGGTCTCACTCTCGGGGCTGAGGTCACTGGTGTGATGCTGACAAAAATGCTTCAAGAGGGTGCTATAGCCAGACAAAAGGATAGAAACGGTGAGAACATGCTGTCCCAATAGGAAGGGGATGGTTTGAGAAGATTAAAGAGGTGCATCTCAGGTAAGAGGGTATCACAGGAATCTCATGAGGTGGAATAAACCCCCAATGGCCCAGGGGATAGGGGCCAGGTTCAGAGATATGAATTGACGCTGAGTGGAATTTGGTTCCACGTAGAACGATCAAACTTGGCCTGGGTGGAGGGTGGAGAGGGTTACTGGCTGGAGATCTGTAGGCTCATGTCTCTGTCACTATGTTACTCTATTACTCTGCTGCTCTGCTATTATGTGCCATGTCTACCTGTCATAGTCCCGTCGAGCGTTCATAAGCCTTTAGTTGCCCGCAACAAAATGTGGGCGAAGAGCTATAAAAAGCTTACTTCATCTACACCGCTCTATGGAGCCTCTTCGGCACCAGGTCAGCCATGTAAATAAAGACGTGGAGTTGAATCTGGGAGAAAACTGGTACCAGAAGTAAATAGTTCGTATATAGCTTGCTAATCGACTTTGTACCGCTCTGATCATGTAAGGAGCATTGCATGAGACCTTTCAAAACGAACCTTCACTCCATAACTGTGGTATGAACAGAATGATTTCCGCCGTTGCTGGAAGATGCTGCGTGCCATGGTCCAACAATGTTCAGTAAACCTGCCTCCCTATGTATTTCATCGAAGAAGCAGACACAAAACATGGAAATGCAGAGAAATTTAGGAAATTATTGAAGCCTATCTTTGTAGGGAAGAAGTCAGAGACAGACCCCCATTGCCGCTGATTAGCTAATATCGAGTACAGATTTCCTACGGCCCAGAGGGAGAGATTTATGTGTGAACTGCTCGTTGCTAGCTGGTTGCTAGCTGGTTGCTGTGCCAACAACCTTTGTTGTTTTTCTGGTTGTTCGTTGCTAACTGCAAAATGCCAAGACCTGACGATATTTTTTTAGTATTTAAGCACAGAATCCCCCCGTCCCTTCTTCTCCCCTCATTGTGCTTATACGATCCAAAATCTGCCACAATGAGATCCTCATACATTCAAAAGATTTACTCTACTTTCTCCACCATGGTTGCCCCTTATGTCAACCTTGGTAAAGATAGGCTCAGCGCTCGTATTAGCCCTTGGGTTAATGCGGGCAAAAACATGATTGCCAATACTGTCATGACAGTTCCAGCAGTCACTGATACTTGCACTTCGTGCAATGTCCCTCTCGTCTCCTACTGCTGTGCTGCAGAAGGAACGAAGAGGGAAAACATTAATACTGACCGTGCACAGGAAACTGCTTTCTTTGATTTCGTCAACATCCCACAGCTTAACATTCTTGCTAACTATGCACATGTATTCTGTGCCATCGACATCGACTCTTTCCGGTAAGTCTTCTAATCCGTTGCACTAGACAGAATGTATATGTGAGATAGGACTCACTTTGAACGCAATATTAACATTTCTCTCTAGCCTTGCCATGACCCAAAGGATCGTTACTCCTTGCCCCCACAGAGAGAGGGACCCTGAGGTTACTGTGTGGAAAAGAATGGCACCACCAAAGCACCGGCCCAGTGAACTTTCCAAAGGAGACCAGGACACCAAGGTTAGGATTTCTGGCATGGGTATCGGCCAGTGGTTCCATGCACCGGATAAATGGCCAGGTGGGTACCGTGGAAACGATGATCCCAAACCGTATAAACCTCGCACGACACGATTCGAGGGGCATGGTAGGGACGGTAGGTTTATAAGATGGATCTATGGTAAGGAGACCCAAGTCGCGGTTTTGAAGAGACTGCACGACAGGAAGAGCTTCGACCCGAGGTACAAGTATCTCTCAAAGCAGATCAACTACAACTATGCAATGAGACCAGGAACACCACATATTCCATACCCTGAAGATGAAGGCCAACTCCAACGCGTCCAAAAGCCAAAGTGGTACCGTCAGATGAGACTCCCCTTCATGAACTGGGCGTGCTGGAGCGAAGGCATCAGGATCCGCCCTCAGCGCAACGGAAAGGTCGACAGAGTAACCGGAAACATGGAGTACAACGATGCGTTCCTCATGGAGGGCTCAGACACCGCGTACCCCCGCTCTCTCAACTTCCGCAAGGACCACCCACTTGCGCCCACCGACAAGGAGGTTCTATGGGCGAAACCTGCCGACCCAAGAACACCACTTTGCCACCCAAGTGTGAAGCCAAGAAACTGCCATCATAGGGCCTTTTAAATAGACAAGTGTCCTCGTGTGGCACTTGGTCTTTCATTCATGTTTAACATTTCCAAAACCTTTTGTATAGCTGAGCTTTTGTAAATGTTGCAATTGCATGTAGGGAGGGTGCAGCCAAACTACATGCAATTGCATAACTACTGACGTGAAAATTCTAGGCTTTTTTTTGACTGTTGCAATTGCATGTAGGGAGGGTGCAGCCAAACTATATGCAATTGAACAACAACTAACGTGAACATTCTAGGCATTTTTTTTTTGACTGTTGCTCTTGCATGTAGAGAGGGTGCAGCCAAACCACATGCAAGAGCACAAATACTAACCTGCCACCTCGTTCTCAAACATTTTCTAACCGTTTGTCTTTAGGACCCTGAGCAATGGACAGTACCTTGACGTGGTGCTTGGGCTTTCAAACCAAACCTGTCCTTTCCCAATCATTCCTCCTGTTTTCAGAATCCTTCGCCTCTTTCTAGTCTAGAAAGGTGGTAGATAACAGCGTAAGCCCACCTTCCCCATCATATCAAGCACACATGTATGTCACTTTAGTAGACAAGTCACGATAGATAGAATTTACATAAAAGATCTTTTTCTCTACCCCTCATTCTTCTCTACTTTTTCGTAATTATATCCGTGAGTCCACCATTAAACCTCCGCTCGTCTCCCTTCCAAGAGCAGCGGACCGAGAATGTTGTGCAGGTTCATGCGTATGGGCCTTCTGAACAGTGACCATATTCGTGGAGAGATGTACCTCTCTCTTTCCACCAGTCTATGTCAGAAATCACACAGCGATCGCTAGCTCATCTCATTGAAACAAACATCCACAGTGGCCATCATACGAGAAAGAAGAAGAGAATACCAAGGCAATCGAGTAGTTGATCGCTCACAAGCTCGAACTCCAAGAGGAGGTAACATGGGAGCAACAATTTCTATCCTGTCCTAATCCTTTTCCAGCTACATCTACGCTCTTCTGACGGCATTGACACACAGTCTCCCTGTTTCACGCAGAAATCGAGTTTGGTCTCTTGGACGCTGAGCGCTTCCTAGCTAATAAGGAGTCTCATCACAATCTCATGCACCATACCCTTCCTTCCAAACATCATCTCCCCACCGAATATAGCAGAGAGAGAACCCCAACGACACACCTACCCTCTCCTCGCTCCCAACCTCCCAATCACCCCCTTCCCCATCGCCACCCACGTCCCCCTCCTTGTCAGCGGCTTCACCCCCTCCCCCTCTTCCTCAACAACAAGCTGCAACGGCGCAACACTCATCACCGGCCACTTCGCCCAGTACCTCAGTATCTCCCACATCCACTTCTCGTCCGCCACCGTACGCCCATTCGGGTGCGGCCACGGTCTCGACAGGGCAATGTTCGCCCGAGCGGAATCAAGAGGATGCACCAGTCCCGGCACCACTGGCAGATCAACGAGCGTGAGGAGCACCTCACGGTACGCACGCTCCTTCTCGAGCCGGACGCTGCGCTCAGCTGTGTGTTCAGGCGTGGCGGAAGGCGTGCGCGTAGGCGGTTGGGAGGTCCCGTGTGCGGCGAGAGAGACGGAGCGCATTTCCAGGTCGAAGAGGGAGATGTCGCCGGCGGAGGCCGCGTCATGAAGGCGGGTGCGTTGGGCGTGCTCGAAGGCTTGCGCGGAGGAGTGGGTGAGCATGAGGGAGGTGTTGGAGATGTTTGACCGGATGGACATTGTTCTGCTTAGGCTTCTTTGGTGGGTGTGAGCTGTGCTGTTCGCTTCTTGAGTTACAATTCTGGACAATTTGGATGTGGGGGGTGTTGAAGGTGTCGGGGTGGAAGGTGGAGGGTGATTCTTTTATGTTCTGGGAGGTTGGAGGGTTTCATCTGTGGACTGCGGATCTTGAAACTGGTGAGTTGATTCAAGAAAGATCTTTCTGTGGACGCTCAAGGCTAACTTGTAAGTCGTTGAATGCAGACATAGGAATATCAAAGTCCATCCTTGAGCCATGCCGGCGCTTTCGGCCTCCACGGCAGCGCTGGCAGGAACATAGCCATGTGAACGGATCTCACTATCTGTGCGCTCAGTGGTCTGACATAGTCTTGCTGCATATGTCGTTCTCCTCCAGTTCTATAGCGGAACCAATTTTCGGAAACAGCCTCTAGACCAGACACCTTGACAATTTCAACTGGTTATTTGGGCAGACAGTACCTCTGCGCAACTATCTCACAGAGTCTTTGGAATGAGCACTTCTTTGATGTATTCGGAAAGATCGTTCGGAAGAGGTCTCTATGAGATGCCCTTTGTCGTCCAGTATATGTTCAGGTTCATTGAAATTTCAAGTGCACTTTGGATGAAGGAGAACTAATGACTTTAACAGATTTTCGAGTTGCACTGAACTGTAGCATGCAGCCAGGATAGGAACTGGTGGGGTGGTGGAATGAAGAATGTTAGGAACTAGAAACGGCGCTCCACATGGCGATACGTTGCCAACAAAAAAAATTTCCCTGGCCAAATATACCTGATTGGCGGGTACTGCAGTTGGATTATTTCAGAGTCAATGGCTAGATGTGCCCAGATATTGAGATGTTTGCTTCTACAAGAGGACATTTTTCGCAAAGCTTGGGTAAAATACAGACCCTAACACATTCTTCCTTCTCCATAGGACTAGGCTTCCCAGCGACGGGTTTAGATGGTTTTATGCCTGTGGTTCTCTTCCAGCCTGCGTGCCACCCGGAGCTTCGAGAAACACCAGACAGAGGCCATACCCACGACGGGTAGGTTTTAAACCAGAACCCTGGCTATTCTTGAGTATAAAACCTTCTTTCATTTGCAAGTGGGTGTTTTACGGGTAGGTGATGTGGAACATAATCAATTCAGCAATAGCTCGCGCTGACGTCACGCAAAGGTGATTTAATTCGATAATTCTTTCATTTTAAGGCTCAAACCAAGGTCCAACGCAACCTATCCTCCTAAAGCGACCCAACGGTAATCAACGCAATCTATCTTTAAATATCGCTTCACCGATATCAACCCTCCCTATCGACGTTTTGCAAACCCCTCATGCTCTGGCACTAATCCACTCCCCACAGCTTCCCCCACGCGAACACTCCTTACAAACCTTTTTATGTGCAAAGTACATCTTCCTCCGCCAACCACGGCACCTTTCACATGTAGGAAATCCACAAATCCTTTTGTGCGCCTCAAACTCTCTCGCCTGTTCTTCCCTCTCCCACTCTTGCTGCTTCTTCCCCTGCTTTCGCTGCTCCCGGAACTCCCTATAGGCAGTTCTAAGCATAATCAAAACCTTCTCCATCGTTCTTGGTATATTCGAAGCTCTGAGCATCCTCGCCTCCTTCCTAACCACCGATTTGTTCTTCGGTAAACTCGACATTACACACCAGTCCTCGTACCACGACATAACCTCCAGCCGCCACCACATGTCCATCTGCGAGGTCGCCTCAATATGCGGCCATGGGCGCGACAACGCCATCCTGCACCTCTCAAGATCGAACGGATGCGGGAGGTCAGCATTTTCATGCTCACTGTTTATCATAACGTCAGAAAGGTGTCTGCGCCGGCTGTCTTGGTTCTTGATGCGCGTTACTACGTCTTCCGGTATTGAGCAGTCAGAGGTACTAGGCGGCTTGCCGTAGCGCCGCAGGGAGAGGGCTGACATCAAGGTGTCGAATTCGAGGTAGTAGGTGGGGTCCTCGGGAGGGCCCGCGAATGCGGTGGCGGTCTGTCGGAGCTCTAACAGAAGGTTGTAGGAAAGTTCGTTCCAGGGCTTGTTCCCGAGTTCAGGGTAGATGGGTTCTGCCATGGGGGGTTTTTTTTTGAGGGGTTTCTGGGTGGATTTTGGGATTCGTCTTTCGGTTGTGGAAAGGTGATAGTATGTCTTTCATAGGTAGGTAGCTTCTGAATTGATGATGAGCATAGAAGAGAGTTGAGATATCCGTTATATACGGAAGGCAATATTCAAGAGGCGATATAATGTCATCATGATTCCGACGGATGCACGTTGTGCGGTTGGTTATTGACCTGTGTATGGCGAATTCATGATCCTAGATGTGTTCTTGAAACCTTGGTTGTTGCCCGAGAAAAGGACAATGTTTATCGTCCAGAAGGGCCCCGGGTGGTGTTGTATCTCGCCTATGCCAAGCCGCGGTTCTTCATCCTTGTATTGGTGTTGTGGGCATGGAATATCACTCAGCCATGACTCATCACTCGACTACTACCCGGGTGTCGGATGGCTTTTTGGCTGCTTGATTAGTCATTTTTGTACGGCAGAGATAGGTTGGAAGGTATTATAACACACGTATGAACTATAACAGCCGCGCTGCCGGTACAATGGCCAGTTATAGACATGAAATCCTTCTGGAAAACTTACCACTATCCTTTGCGCCAGGCAACGGAACATTAAGTAAAAAAATTGAGGGCAAAGAGCTGCTATATACATAGATGCAAGGTGCTGGATGGATGAAAGGGTGGGTGCGAATGACGAGTAGATGGGAAATAGTATTGCCTGTTAGGATCAAACCTGTTTAGGCTGGCGGGTTCGGGGCGGCTGTGTAATCGGTACTTCATTTACTCCTGGTTGTGAATGTGTATGATGTTAGATTCATTGGGTGGTGAGGGGTAGGGTAGAGTATTGCTTTGTATTTCAGTAATTTGTCTGTTGTGGCTGATGGAGAGTGAATTTTAGAATTGGGGGGTGGAAAGAATTCAATATACATCGAAGAGGCGACCACATTGGCGCCCGAATTAAGACCTTTGACTGCCAGTGCCATACCCCGCGGGACTAGAGAGAATAGTTAACATCTTCGAGAAACCTAAGGACATATTATATTCCAAATGAAACAATGCTTGGTTAACGTCAGGGTCCTTAGTCTTAGTTTACACAAGGGCGGTATTAGAGGACAATAATATGTAGCAATGAGCCAATAGAATCAAAGACGCATTTTATTTCTATGATGGTTCTACAAACGGTGGCGCTGTTATAAATTTCGGAGACATTCACGCGCTCACCGATCATTCAACAAATCTCACACCCAATGCCGCCCACCCAAAAACACAAAGCCGCAAAACAGACCAAATGGGCAAAGAACCGGTCAAGAAAAGCAATGAGCTTGCTTCAAATGATTGATAAGCTTGAACAATACTTGACTTATAAGCCTTGTGAGTTGGGTATGCCTGATGACGCGACATGGCCGTCGGTATGTACCACGTGGAACTCCAACTGTAAGATACAATTTCTGCCTACGATGGACCAAGATTTCTACCCGGTAATGAAGGTCCGACGGCACCGGGTTGTTCGTAAAATCCCGTGCTTCACAGGCCGACACATTTACGGTATTCTGCGTAACGAGAGTAAGCTTTATGCCACTCTGCACCGCTTATGTCCTGCAAAATCTGCCGCCATCGAGTCAAACAGAAATACGGCTCAGAAACTCATCGCTGACTGTTTATTTTTCCTTGCGGAAGGATGTTTGTACTCTGCTTACGAGAATGCTTGTTGTGAATCACTAGGCTTTATCTGGCAAGGCCAGTACAACGGGAGCCAACATCGTAATCAGTGTAACAAGCCGATGTGGGAGACAGAAGAGCAGAGCCAGGAATCATAGTGTAGTGAGCACGGTTCATATACGGGTGATAGGTATCCCTCTAATATCACCACCGTAGTGGCGGGAGTGTGGAGAATGTACTTCACACGTAATCATTCAGCATATAAATCATCCAGCCCCTTGGCTTGACGATAAAGAAATCAAATCATCACGGTTAGTAGATTACCGTTTGGTATCCAGGAGTTGGGAAGAGTTTGGGATTGATATTTAAATATATATTGGTATTTAAATTTTATTAGAGTGACAAATGAATAGATATGGCGCGCCCGCTCTTAAATGTAACCGAAAATGAGGCAAAGTCGATTGGCTAAAAGCCTTTCAACAAAAAAAGTTAAAAAAAATCGGGTCATATAGATTTAGTACTAGTGATAAACTTTAACTTGTATGACCAGATTCTTGATATCTATTCTAGTTGTGAAGCCTTAGGAGTTTGAAATTCTGCATTTTTGTGATGTAAAATGCGCTAAGCAAGCGCCGAGTGAAACAGTATTATACCCATTTATACCCCTCAAAAGTGAATTGCGGCAGGAATGCAGCAAAGTGGCCCTCTCATTGGCCTTGGGGTTCACCTTGCAGCCACGATTGTTCCACTGCCAGATACCGCCGTCACCTTTAGTCACCTTCAAGAGTGTGCGCACCATATGTATCGGAATACAGCAAGCTTAAAATAATTCCCTTTTCAAATTATCCCTGCATACTACGGAAACAAGGAATGAACAACTTGGTAATATGCATAGATACCTGTTGAATTGTATCTGGAAGGAACGCTTTGGAATTACATTGAACAACAAATCCAATAGAATAGGACGTTGTTAACACGATATCTATATAAGTGGCGTAGTCTAATCGTTTACATTTACTTTACCTGATATTACTTGCGGTTTTCCATTCACTCGAGCATCAAATTTTTTTTTTAACTATACTACTATCCCCCTATATATTTTACACTGAAATTCTATAACGCAACCGTCCCGATTATAATTATCACCTATCAAAAAATCACCCTAGCTCAGTTCCTGTTCTTGGGAGAAATAAAAGATGATACGTATACAGCCACTGTTATATATCGATAAGGAAGCATTCTACGCATACGGGAGTGACATTCCTCTCAAGGTTTATGGCACCAATCGTTTATTGCATTCGCTAAATCTTTTAAAGATCCTGGAGGATTTGGAACTGTATTTGACATTTACAGATCGCGATTTGGGCTTAATAGGATGTGATTACCACCGTCCTTTCGATTCATATCACCACTCCCACAAGGCACCCGTACAATCCCGCAGCAATCAAGACTTTTCAAAGATTCTCCTTCCCGGTCGACATGACATAATCGCTGGGAAACAATGTTTCTCAATCGATTATGCAGATAGGATTGTAGAAACCGAGGTATCCGTGTTAACAAATTCTCATCATCCATTTGATACTATTTCATATCGGAGAAATAAAAAGAGGAAGACTTGTATTTCAATCATGAAGAAGGTCAAAGAGGTCTTCTACCAACGTTTTAATGATATATACGAGATGGGATTTTTTTTGAACTACAAATATGAACGCTGGCCAGTAAGTACCATAATCGGACCAGATAACCGGCCTTGTTGGGATTCAGAGGACGAAAAGCTTGAGTTGTTGTTCTCAAGCGATGGAACAATTGGAAGTGGGATATTGACAGCAAACATATCAACCGTAGTTTTGAAGGTTTGGAGAATGTATTTTACGCTCCTCGAGCATATGAATCATCCTTCATGTCAACTTACAGATGCTAGCACAAATTTTGAGAAGGAAGAGAAAGGGTTACCGTTGCGATCTCATTATATCCCGGTAGCGAAAGACTGGGCGCGACTTGGCATAAATATTTAATTGTAGTCAAGTACATGTAACAAGCCTTTGATTTGTATCTTCATTAACAAGCTTTCCCGCTTCGTTCAAAATATTTACTCTTATTCTGCTGAGAACCCTGACACTCTCCAAGTGAGGTGCCTCACAAGATGCAATTAGCGCAGCACGCTTTTTTTCTTTATTTACCCTTCGCCGTATGAGACTATTCAAACGTTTTGTGAGGGGCCACCCGAAAGAAAAATACGCGCGAGTCAGTCCATGAACCTCACCTTTTATACACCCCACGCATAGAAAACCTTGCCGGAACCATAACTGGAGTACAGTCTTTTACCGTCTCTTGCCGAATACTGCCACTTGACGAACAGGGATTCCAAGTATGGAAAGAAACAGTCAAGCAACAGCCAAGCTACGAGATCTCCGGTCCTTTTAATTTCTATCGGCCCAAAGTCCCCTGTTCGTCAACTGGCAGTATTCGTCAAGAGACGGTAAAAGTCTGTAGTTCACAAGGTGATTCGCGGCATTCCGCTTAGTGCACTCAAGGGCGACTGGCGACGAGGCCGGGGAAGCCACTCGCATTAAGTCCATGACGTCATTCGCTGCCAAGCATGAGGTATTCGGAGCAAGTATGAAATGCGTAGCATACAGAGAACTTACGAATGAATATGGAGACACATACAAGTACCCATGGCGATACGCCCGTCCATGTTTGTTCGCCCTATATCGTTTCTGAGCCACGAATCCTAAAGTCTGAGGCCTAGAAATGTTCGTGTAAGAAACATGGGAAAGGTTCCAATGGTATTCGCGGATTGGTTGTGGTATGAGGGAAAATCGCACCGACCACTAAATTGACAAGATCAAACAGTATCAACTGTACTAACTATTTTCTTGGGATTTTGAACCTGCCCGACCGCCCAAACTTATCTCGAACCAGACTTCGGGTCACGTGCATGAATAATGTTGGAGTTGCGAATGTACCCAGCGCCAAGCCGATGGGTTTGGTGCGAGACAACTACTAAACTGTGGTCATATGTCTTGGCATATAGATCATGATAATATTGTGTTCATGGTTTTCTCGAACAGGGTCTCGAGCTTGGAAATCAGGTATTCGATCTCATGAACAGGACTTATATAACCATTCAAACCAGGCATCTAAGAAGGTACTGCACCAACTGTTAACTTAAACGGTTCTGTTGAACCAGATACGTATCCCGGGCGCGGTTTAAAGGATTCCTTAGAAGCGTATCGACTTCTCCTCGGCGGACCGCAGTACCACAACGACAATGACACCATCAAATATCGGGCTACCAGCTAGTCGGGTGAGCGGAAGTAATCGTGATCCCCCTTTCTTAGCTAATTAGCCCTTATCGCCGTAGGGCTCCGACACGTCTGGAAATTCGAACTCTACACGCCCCTCCCCTTCGTTAGGAGTAGAACGTGCGCTATTAATCTCTAGCGGCTAGTTGCGGTGGATAGGGGTGCGTCTCGCCAGTTGCCTTGGCACTCCCTACCAGCAATATTGCGGCTCATGCGCGGTAGGTGGTTGGCTAATGCCGATCGACCGCAGGTACATGATGGGGATTGAATTGGGTCGGTGATCGCTTTTGATCTTAGTTGTGGTACGCCGGGTGCTCGGGCCAGTTGCTCTTCAGTGGGGGCCGGCTAGCCGTTTAATCCAGGTTGTGCTACTAGTGCCTGAGCATACACAAATTAGCTTGGCGAGGGAACACGCGCAGCCTTGTGCTCTACTCACCCCCTAGAGTGCAGGACGTTCAGAGAATTCCTGGACTCGCCGACTTCAAATTCAAGATTAATCCGTTCTGTCACACGATTGTATGTGTTTACGAACACAGCAACCTCGATGTCTCTTACTACTGTTTCTACCTGCGCAGCGAACGGCAGCTCTCGTTAAATATCCCAGCTTACGAGGAGGATCCCTCTTTAGCCATCCTCCTCAAGACTTGGTGTATATCTATATCCTATAATATTCATTAACTGTTGTCGAGATAGGCTTCTGTGGTTTTTCTTCCTTACCTATTTCATTGTTTTGCGGTCCCTCTCCCCACTCAACTACCAAATATTCTTTCTTAGAAACATTCTGTGTTTTAGTACCGAGTTGATGTGACGCTAAACTCCCCGCTCTAGGTAGGGTATTCGACGTGAATAGGTGTAGGTTTTGTTTGAAAGATGGATGCGGATACCAAGGCTAATTCCGAACTTTAATGTATGGAGATGAACGATCCTCGGTAGTGCACTGTGCATTCCCAAGTTGGTGGAATGTGAACACCTCTAGGTTAATAAAGAATAGAGCTCGTATTTTCAGGGGTTGGAATTTGATTCATAGTGCAGATTTGACATCGCTGTGCTGCTTGAGCAGTGTTTTGAAGTCACGTTCGGTGGAAGGGCGATGTGCTCGTTCTTGGCTACGCTCAGGTTGGGTTCATGTACTGATTAAGCAAGATAAGGTTTGTAGTATTTAATATAGGGTGTAAAAACACGTGGTGTGCTCTGCCAAATCTGCACGCCACATTGCCTGAACCTTTAAGGATTCCAAGTTAACCGTAATCGGACACAAACTCAAGAACTCCTTTTCCCCCAAACCCCTGCTAAACCGGTCTTTCACCGCTTTGATGACACATATCTCAACCCCGAAAGTCCCAATTCCTACGTATATGTACTGCCCCTGAGTACGGTTACTATATGACCAATGAGTTACACATCTTTCTTGATCAATGATATCACCGCATTGGTGGCCCGGACAGACGCCTGCCTTCCATCTTCATAAGCCAAGATACTCACGAGAATTCCTTTTCTCACTCAGTCTCACAGGTAGTAGCAATGACAAGGGGGTAGTAGCAACGACAATGCTGACCCATGATCGATCCTTAACGAGTCACAGCGTCCTGCCTCACTATTTCGCACCAATTACAGTAGCCAATCCATGGTACATAAATCTGTAAACTCACAATAAACACTCGATCACGATCATGCTAACAACCGGGATACCTTCCTAAAAGTAGACTTATTTATTCATCCACAAACTTTAATCACACGGTCTCACTCGAATCAAGCCGTCCAACACGGGTTATGACCACATCCGATTCGCACAAATGTGCGCTTGAGCACAACACGCTCTTCAAGCACATATTCTCAAGTGCCTGCGCATGCGCCTTTGCAGCAACCATCCCTCCATGACCCACAACACTACACAATATATTCTGTCCATCTCACCCTCGACTCTCCTAAGATGAAGCCCCTCCCAACCCGCTCCGGCCCCAAGGAAATGAATAACAACCCGACTGACGCCAACCGCTCCCTGGCCATGGCTCTCGAGGAGGCTATCACCTTGACGACCCAGATATCCGCACGCGAACCGGTCTCCCTTTCCCGCATCACCAAGCTCACCTTCCGCAACGCCGCACCCTCTGAACCAGGACCCCCGGAGGCTCCGCCGTCCCCACAATTACCCATCAACAGGAAGCCATTCCATACCATGCCGCACAACGTCTACACGCAGCTCGACCAGCTTATCATCCAGGTCTGCTTCACACGCAACGGCATCATGGACGCAAGCGCGGCGGCCACCATGAAGCTCACAAAGTTCTATCTTGCCGCCAAGACGGCGGCTCAGGATAATAGAGATATAGTGTGGGCGAAGGAACTGCAGTCGGAGGTTGCGGTGATGAACGGAATGGTGAATGAGGATAGCATGGCACTGGATAGACTAGAGAGGATGAGGGAGAGGCTGCTACAGAGGTGGAAGGCGGTGACGGAGAAGGAATGTGCGGCGGAGCCGGACGTGTGGGCGCAAGATTTGAATGAGGGTGCGCTGAGGGAACCATTTGGGATGGAGTAAAGCGCTGGGAGCGTGCTCAAGTAGTTATGTGCACTATCATCTGAAGGTCTTGGCGGGAGGGGAGGTTTAATGAAGGTTCCATCATGCAAAGCTTTTTTCTTTTTTCTTTTTCTATCTTTTCTTTTTTTGGGAGGCCTTTGTTTTCTTTTTGGCTTCTCGTTTTGGACAGCCTACACCCCTGCCATACGCCGTTGCTTCTTGTATTATTGGTTGGGGCGGAAAATAGGAGAATAAGGCGACGAAGGGGTGGTAATGATAATTAATAGAGTGTCCATATCAGCGCCCGGAGCAGACTGAGCCGCGCGTGAATATAGAAAGAGGCAAACCAGACAAACGCATGATACTTGCCTCCACAAAGGGTAGAGAATGGGTCTTGAGATGTTTTTGTATTCTGGAAAGGTAGCTAGCTATTTGTATTTGATCAACACCTAGGAGAAACACAGTCTCATAAGGACTTGGATCGTGGGTAAAAGTGAGCGACTTTGATCCATAGTAAGGCCTCCGCAGGAAGGAAGCTGAGGATGTTTAATGAGATGCTGTTCTTATATTGCTATCTCCGAATATTATCGAGGAATGTTCGATGAGGGAAGACGCTTTGTATTACCTGGTTCTGAAGCGAGGAGGGAGTTGATGAGAGGCTAAGTGATTAAACGGCCGTACGGGGGGTACCAGTGTACCTCTTTTATAATCTACACCTATAGCTAACACTCTCTTTCCGGAACATATTCATTGACGTGACTGTAACGCGTATAATTATAAAGAGCCCCAGTAGGCGGGCATAAATGGCAGCTGCAGGTGAATACAATCGCGGTTCCCATGTGCATTCTCGAAAGGTAGATCAGAGTCCTTTTACAAAAGCGAGCTAGAGAATGCGTTGCTAGGAATATATAGAAGTGGTGTTTGCAGCGTAGATAAACCTTGTATTGTTCAAGCCCACCGGTATCGATAGGGCTCAAATTGTCTATGGAGTAGTGGAGTAGGTAGGCTGGAGTAGTTAAGTATATAGCTAGAGAGCTAGTTAGAGCTTGTATTTTGTGGGCGGTTTGTAGCACGGAAGGTATTCTTATAAATTCACATACGTATATATTATGGAGAGAGAGCAGCATAATACTTGATGAGTTACTACATATAATAAGAGGGTTCAATTCTCAGTATGAGCATCCTAGACTAACGCTATAGTAAAAAACAACCATCTTACTCAGTACGCACGTCCATGATCTAAGGTTTCTTAATAGTAAAATCCAAATTCCTCCCAGTATACGTATTCACTTCTCAATCGATAAGGGCGCGGAAAGGGACACTTTTGAAATTCAAAATCACTAAGTGTCGACACCGGATGGTTCATATGATTAAGGAGAGCGAAATAGGATTTCTACATCTTCAATAGAGTTGTAGTCATGCTGTACGGTACTTTGGTCTTTGCAGGTGAGAAATCGTTCGAGCGGAATAGCTCAGGTTGTTCCTTTAAGCCTTCCTAGGGAGGTCGATTGAGCTCGCAATAGTCTACAAAAATGATCTCTGATTAGCTGCAGATCCCAGCCTCCGAGTATGTCGACTGAAATGCCTCGCGCTCAAGTTGAATGCAGTTTCGAATAAGTTCGACAACAATCTTCCTGGTATCCTATGCAGCCAGCGAGGTTGTTGGATATGCTTCGAAGTAGTGTTTCAAAATCCGCAATTCATATTGAATCAAGATACTAGTCCTGAAGGTGGTTAAGATCGCTGTTTCGGGCTTGTTCCAACAGATGGGGATTAATAATCTTCTCAAACATTCCCCATTTGGAAAAGATATTTTGTCATCAGATATATCTGAATCTCGAAGCTTGATAGGGTTTCCAGCACCATCGGTGATTTTTAAATCCAAATCTTCATCGGTATAGTCGAGATAGGTTTCAAGGCTTTCAACCAACTCGAGTAGACGCTTAAGTCGTAATGGCCGGTTTTCCGCCAAGCGAGGCAGTCCTGTTCTGTATAAAACCGAACCATTGCCATACTCAACCCGGTTTCGGATTTTTTAATATGTTTATCAATCGATTGATATACTAAGAATATATTTCACTTGGAAATAAGTTTCGACGAGTTTGTCAGGAATGAGTTGAGAGACAATAATATTCCGACTGCAGAATAGAATCGAGGCTATTATTACTTACCTCTGAAATTAAAGAGAAGAGAAAACAGAAAGCAGTCAAAGATATCTTTTTCCACAAGTTGTATTTGAGGTTTAGAACGTACATGCAATACCGTACCTACATAGCCAGCCTTGGGTATGTATACTTTAATCCTGTTATCTCACGATGACTGTTTCAAATTTGATGGTTTGTTCGTTGAAAATACTTATATGGTGGGGAGAGCATATAATACTATTGGACTTAAATTTTAACTGTATTCATCGACAAATAGTTTTGGTTTTCAATTACACGGTAACCTATATATATATAGGATGTAAATAAGTTGATCAGAGGTGGGCAACGTTTTTCCATTAAGATCACCAAAAAATGAGGTCTTGCGGCACCCGGGATCCCCGGGCTTCTGGTCACATGTACCCAAAGGATCTCAGAGGTTTTCTTAACTGTGGTAAGGCGCTCGGGGGTCAACGAAATCAACTCGTTTCTTGGCACAAAGACTCCGATTTGCGATGTATCTTGAGCATAGTTAATGAGTTTTGTCATTATTTTTGGTAGGAGATTGAAATCGTTGACCATTGATTATGGCGGGGTTTCGGAGCCTATCTGACCACGACTTGGCCCTCATTACTGGGCCAATTGGTGGTGAGTTGGTGCTGATTTACGACGATTTGGCCCAAGAATCTGTCAATTTGGTGTGGTAATCTAGTGATTTAGTAAAACGCCTGAGAAGTCGGGGTAGATTTGGGCATGGTATAAACGCGGCATTGCTTTGCTGTAATTAATTACCTGCGATGCGGTGCCAACTTAAAATCGATTTATGCATAGTGTTGGGCACGAGCATGTTCGAGACGAGCTTGAGTTAGAGCTCGAGTTGGCTCGGATTGTGCAAACGAATGCTTGGGATGTTCGAGCTTGTGAGTATGGCTCGAGCTTAGGCTCGAGCTCCAATTAAAGAGCTAAAAATGGTCATCTCGATATAAGTTTCACTTTTAAAGACGGACTCAAGGGGTTTATCTTCGTTATATTTTCCAATTTTGCCATTACTGATAGTCCAAAAAGCTCGAGCCTAAGCTCGAATCTTTCTAATACTAGTTCGAGCTGGCTTGCGCTCGTAAGAAGGAGAGCTTGAGGTGTCCGAGCCCAAAGCTCGAGTCCAAAGCTCGAGCCAGCTCGGCTCGTGCCCAACACTATTTGTGCATCGATTTGACGCTGATCCGGGAATCTATTTAGTACTGATTCGATGTTCATTTAGTGGCGATCTCTTGCTGATGAGGACCTTGCATCAGTGTCACGTCAGTACATGTGTCAAAACACAGAACTAGCTAAATACATACCCAGGTATTGAGGTAAGTGGGAGATAGTTAGATAGACAGCAGGGTACGTGTAGGTGGTAAATAGAATCATTTCTTTTTTGAAACATGACATGAATATAAAGGACGTGCATATATGTACATATAGTCACGCGCATGTGCGTTGAACTGAGATCAATCATCAAATCCGTCGCTCCAATTCACGAGCCCGTCCCTGACAGCCGGCATGCGCGCATCGCAGGCACGCACCCCGGGCAGTGGTCCTGTCTGTCGACGCCCGTGGATGGCATATTTAGCTGCATGTAGGCGTGATATATCTATTCCGTTAACCAACTAGCTGACGTTTCGCGAATTCTGCTTAATTTCGTTTTATGAACAAAAAGGGTCGATCCCGAGAGCTACGAGCAATTAAGCCGGCGGGAAACACCCACGATCACTCAGTCTACTCGAATTCAACCTTTATCTTGGAAGGTTCAATCAGGTCACCATGCACCCGATGCGATACGCCAATTGCACTTAGTTACAGCCTAGTTCATCAGAGAGAACCAAATCCAGTTATCTATCACCACCAAACCCGTCATAGATCCAAGAGAGACTTGTTGCATTAGAGACATCTTCACCCTTCTTCACCATATTGCACTTCAAAGACCAAGGTATCCAGCGCAGCGCCATCCAGCAAGCGATTCAAAGGCCATCAAGTTCCTCATCATGACCGCCCGCGGCCACTAACGAAAAAAGGACAAAAATAGAAATACACACTACTCAACACTCACAACTCACGACTAAAGCTCCAATACCATCGTCACCACCACCTCACAACCGGAGATGTCATCGCCGCACCGGTACCGGCGCGCAGAGCGTAGAAGGTGACGAGAACATCAAAATCGACCGCGCCACAATGGGTATATATTCTATTCTCCCCCTCCCCTCACTCCTGGGCCCGTATCCAAGTCTTACGGATAGTCCCCCCCCCTCTCTTCTTCTAGTTACACTCTTTTCACCTCACCTCTCCCGCGGTGTTCGAATACACAATCATTTCCTCCTGGTCAGCATACTCATTTGCGCCTGCTCAGCACGATCATTCCCTCCCCCACCACAAATACACCGGATACTACCCTAAAGCGCCATATACAACCCTTCCTCTCTCCTCCGAAACCCGAATAATGTGCGAAGTAACACGTATCCACTACGTGGACTGCCGTAACCCCCCCCCCCCTTCTCTCCCGCATCACAAACCCGAAAACTAACAACCCCACCACAGCCCACACCTCCAAGAAATGGCACAAACTCTGCACCCCTTACCTCATCGGCCCGCAGGATCGCTCTTGCCCAAACCGCAGGTACATCGATACCAAGACACGCTCTGGCAGCTGTAAGCACACCCCTGCCCAGCTTCACAACCTTATATTGCGTGTGTAGGAAAGTAGGAAGGTTGGCTGATGTTTAAATTTGTTGGGCGATACGCATAGGCAAGGTTTGTAAACCGAGGCCAGTGAAGACGATGTGGGTTGAGCCGGGCACGTTTGTGGCGGATGACAGGTACCCGGTTATTCGGTCGATGAGGGAGCTGAGGACTGCGATCAGGAGGAAGCCGGCTTCGGGTGCGGAAGGGGCGGGAGGGGCGGGAGGGGCGGCGAAGTGATGGTGGGATTAATGTTAGAGGTCGTTGTGTTAGATCAACTGCTCGGTGTGTTCACTCTTTTGCAAGCTGCGCGCACCGAAACTACCTTCGTGAACGACTGTCTTTCGGTATATTGTTGACCACAATAGAAGTGAGCGCTGCTTCTCCCATAATTAAAACAGACTGAATCCACTCGTTTCAGCTTAATTCTGGTTGAACCACACGATATCTAACCTTCAAAGGATAAAAAAAAACGAGAGGTTCATACTCAACGGCAAACGGCAAGTAGGCTGGTCTGGTCCCTCGCCCTAATTGGGCGTACCAAACTTGGTCGTGCGCATCCTTACACAAAGGTCCTTCCAGTAGGTGATTGATGCCCTCGAATTCGGGCCAGCTTGTTAGGGGGCACTTTTAAACCCTTACCTTCAGATACCTACTTAGGAAATATGAATTATCTGTCTGGTAAAAGCTTAAAGAATAGCCGAAATTCCTCCGACCTTCCAACACCCCACCCCACATACTCCACCCCAAATCCCTCTGCCTCTTGGGGTAAATATCAGCATACTTCTCCCCGTGTTTTCCTTCTTCTCCCAATCCTCTGAAAACTCTTCTTTCTCTTTGCTCTGCAATTAATGTCTGGCAAAGACCACGCCTGTGTCTATTGTAAACTCAGTACAGTATAATTATAAGTATATATGAAGCTCAAGATGTATTTCATTCGTTCTATCATACAGTATTTTATGGTTCTAATCGACAGGCACGTATGGCTCTGGTATTGCTTTCTTAATAACCTACGTTGTCTCATTTGAGAGCGTACTGCTCTCTCCATTTGCGCAGCAGTGCCCACCATTGGCTGCTACCTTTCTCTTATGCTGGTGCTGGTGATTATCTGTTACATTACATTACCGGAACACTCATTCCTTGGATGATAAACATCCCTCCCACCCACTCTACACAAAATGCCATTCGCACTCATGGAAAAGGGAGAGAGGAAAGGAACGCAGCAAGCTATGACCAGATGACAGAAACTATAATAAGACCATGTTTTCTATCTTTCGTACCTCAATGTCAGGAGTTCCACCTAGTCCCACATGGAGCCCTCAAGTACATCTTGGACGGTTCTGCCTGTTTTCTGTAGTCCTCTAGAGTCTAGTCCGGAACTATCAGAAACGACGATCTATCAAAACTAATATACACTGAAGTAGAGACAGAACATGTACTGATAGTAGTCTATGAGGTACAGAAACATTAATATAAGTGATCTTTTCCCTTACGTCTCCGGCCAAATCGTGCTTATTTGACTAATGCTCAGCCTCATTCAACGCCATGTTGTGTGGCGTTCTGTTCTCTCAGGTCACACTAAAGACTCAAACTGTGGACGAAGAGAGGATGGAGGTCTAGTATAGTTATATAGTCTAGATGTAATACGAAAATCCGTAAAGGATAAAACAGAGTATTACGTGAAGAAAATTAAACGACAAAAAGTGATTTTAAAGCATAATCAGTGCCAAGACTGATTATGTCACTGGACACTGTTGGCCGGTTTGCTGTGATCAGTCTCTTTTCGACGACGATACGAATTTAAAGACAAATCAAAACTTTTCGACTAAAACCTGCAGGAGCAGGTATATTGATGATGATGTAGACTAAGAGAGAGAGCGAGAACAAGATCAAGGAAACTAGCTAGAGGTTGCCACCTAAACCAAATAGCGCCAGCGCTAGAACTACGTTTCCTCCTCAGGGCGCCTATCCAGGCTAACCCGCGCGTATTTGTATTACAAATGTCTGACAAATAATCTGCCCAACAACACGCATACTTTGGATGACACTAGATCTGACTTAAGTCAGGATAACAGGTTGAGTTGAACCATTAGCCTAACCCAGACTGTCATCTAGCAGTAACCACAAGATCCTGCATCCCCAGGAAGGGACTTCACAACTTTGTCCCAAAAGCTAGAGTGAGTAGCCCTCAGGTATGGGCTAGAGTATTGTTGAGCTTTGGAATATAACTATCGTCAGAGGTCAGAAGATATGAAATTGTTTTAGACAGAGAGCAATCGGCTACTCCACCAATTACCCACCGTCATGTGGACACCTACCTGAGTGTAAATATTTATTACAATTATAGAGGCCTTGATTTCCGTGTTCCGGGAGAAGCGAGACTTATGCAGGGCTCAGTCTCACTCTTCGCTTGCTGTATACGAGTAGGAGGAGCACCGCTGGGGTCCTCTCTGCTCCACAGTAACACCAAGCACCAGCCCCTAGGCAAGGTGAGGATAGAGAAGCACAATTATTATCTAGAAATGGTCTTCCTTCGTCGGCCAGAGCGATGAAGTCTCGGAATACCACATAGAAAAAACCTACCACTATTGACAACATTCAAGATCAACCATAGCTCAAGCTTCCTGCTTGCAAGACAAGGTGCAAAGAGATCCGTCCAGAGCACGCCGCAGTAACACCAAGCACCAGCCTCTATCCAAGGGGATGATAGCAAAGCATAAGTATTATCTAAAATAGTCTTCCTTCGTCAGCCAGAGCGATGAAGTTCGGAATACCGCATAGAAAA
Source organism: Morchella importuna (assembly GCF_003444635.1). Taxonomy (NCBI): domain Eukaryota; kingdom Fungi; phylum Ascomycota; class Pezizomycetes; order Pezizales; family Morchellaceae; genus Morchella; species Morchella importuna. The sequence goes on along the minus strand of NW_025763446.1, from coordinate 202,062 downwards.
AAACCTACCACTATTGACAACATTCCAGATCCATCATACCTCAAGCTTCCTGCTTACAAGACAAGACGCAAAGAGATCCGCCCACAGCAGGCCGCAGCAATCAGTATCTCCTGTCTCCGAACCCTCCGGTATTAGTTGTATCCCCAACAGGTGCCTGAACCGGATCAGTGCTAGGCCCCCGAAGTCTCCGAGCGTTTTCAGACTGTTCGGGTTCGTGGTCTTTGCTCGATAGGTTGTACTCGAGTACTAGATGGATGAGATGATGATTTTTCGATTAGCTACGGAGACAAAGCCTGGTTTTATGCAGGTCACAGTACTACGAGACAGGTATGCTGGACCCGGCTTAGCTACGTAACTTCTGAACCCCTGACACGATTACGCCAAGCACGACAACGCCCCAACTCAGGGCCGCTTAAGGATTTCGAAATGCTTTGAGTTGATGCGGCCAGCTGGTTGAGTGAAAACGGGCTGATGGGGACATGTAAGACAAAGGGAAATTTCTTGAGTAGATCATAGACTTGGCCTAAGCATTGCTTGAAGGAGGATTGATAGTCAGGCTGATGAGTGTATTAAGGATGTGCGGGAAGTGCCTAGTTTTATAGTCATTTGAGGGGTCGAGAAAGGTTTCGTTGTCCGGATACGTTGTCTTTACACCCTTCTGCAACGCTGTGGGGTACCGACGCAGGCTTCTATGTCGTATACAAATCTGAATGTGATAATATACCAGTCCGACAGTAGTATCCGCCATGCGAGTGATAGTTTGTGATTAAGTCGGGTTGTTGCAAGGTGGTTTCGCCCGCCGCTCTAACATACATATATGAAGGTTCAGGCAGCTACAGGGCTAGGGTTCATTGCTGAATGCTCTGGAGGAGGCCCAAAAAGGCCCGCACCAGAAACTACTCCGCCATTTACCATCCTTCAAGAGCACTACGTCAGCAGCTCTGGGATCTATCTCATCACCTACAGCCCACCCAACCGACCCTGACTGCATCCCTCCAGCACTGTCTCTGGTTGCGTTCCCGAACCCAGAAAAAAAACGCTCCAAATTCACACAAGTACTGCGGGCCTTAGACCCCGAGAGGAAATACAGCCACTAGATGAACAGTGTGTAACGAGATAGGAAGAGCGCCATACATTTCATTTCATCAGCAAGTTTATCCTCAGCGTGACGCAGGTAAGCCGTCAGTCACTTGAAGAGCGCTCTAAATTTTCATCGCTTGTTTAGACTGTTTCGGCGATCGACTACTTCGGTGGTACGTTGTATGCTGAGCACACATCACTGATACTAGTCTGGAGGTGGTTATTCTGCTCGAAGTATGTTGCGTTACAAAGTCGGGAGTGACACTCCCCGACTGGTGTCATGCCGACTTAGGTGCATACATCGTAGATGGGCGTAGTGGACACGGCACGAGTCCATTATTCGAGCACAGTTGTTGTATACGTGTATTCATGGTGACTCTGTGGTCAATCTGGCTAAACTGCTGTGTTGTTAAAACCACCAACGATCTCTTCTCAAACCTTCTACGATTACTCACCTCCAGATACAAACTCTAACGCATATATCGGCACCATTCTATCCACCGTTCTCGGGCTCTACGCTCTCCGCTATGATTTCATCGTCAGCTGTAAAACCTCTCAGCCAGTGCAGCCCCGGGGTCCCGAGCCATACCCACTCTGCCACCATGACAGGTCCGATTCACACGTTTGATCACTAACGGCACTACTCATATATTTATTGTGTATGCAGGCAAAAACAAGCTTCTTGTAAGTTCTTTGTGACAGAATACCTTTGTTCCCAGAATGTTTAGTGGTGTGGTGCTGATAGTCGACGATTTTGGAAGGTGCCGACGAAGGCTCATCACGCCGCGAATCTACCTTGAACGTACTCTGTCTTCACTGCCTAATGAAATCTATATCATCAAGCACTTTCCAACCGGCCCCCGGCTTTAATGCCACAAGCTTTTAATTAAGCTACACCTTACATTGCAAGTGGTATCAACACCAATTATCGCAGCATGCAATTTATAGACCTCTCACTTTACAACTCGAACCAACAGCTGTGAGCTGGATAAACTATTTACGCCAAAGAATTTTCTGGCTTTATCAAGCTTGAAGATACCACGACTGCCATCAGTGGATACGAACTTAAGAATGTTCGAATGAGTTATTGACTCGGGTGCCTGAAATATAAGTCCACTTTGATCAGTGTAGTGTGCGTATAACCTTCTATCGCAATACCTTTTACCCCCAAAATAATAATTACCATGATCTGCAAGATCGATTTGTTGCAAGGCATTATGATCATATTCGGAGTCGACCCCAGGAAACTTTTAGATATATTATAAACAGTCGTTGATCAAACCCCCTCTCCCTCACAGTCATTCATTGAACCATTCAAAAATTATACAGAGCATTGTGTCCTTTGTTCTCGAAAATCGTCCAAACAGTTCTTTGTTTCCAAACCTCTCATAACCCACCACTGCGCCATCAACGAGCTACGCCTCATCAATCCCCCCATCAAGATTTTATCGATGACACGCATTGTACAATCGAAATTCAACAATTGCAATCGGGCAGAAAGAACAGAAATAATGGCTTGCAACCCCGTACGAATGCGCAGGAAACAGCACCGCCGAACGATACATGTATCCACCAAAACAAAACCTACCTTCTATCCATTGACACTCTCCCTCCGCGGCGGTGGCCCCGCCCCCGCCCCCGCCCCAGGAGTTCCTCCAGGCCCTCCCCCAGCCCCCGCTCTCGTCCCTCCCCCACTCTCATCCCTGCCCCTGTCCGCTACCTGGACCAACTCGTCGTCCCCGCCATCGCCCCCCACCGCATGCTCAACAGCACCCGCTACATTCTCAACCGCCAAATGCGCAGCACCGTCGAAGACCTCGTCACGCTGCACCGATCCCTCTACTTCCTCCAATTCATGCTACGCAGCCTCTACCGCCGCGTCGCGCGCACCATGACTACCAACATCGCAGCCCCCAACCGTGTCCGGCTCGCAAAGCGCGCAGTCTCGCAACGCGATACCCACACCTCACTCCGCGCACACTTCTCCCTACACGAAGCACGCGGCCTCATCATGCTCGACTTTGCCGCCAACGCCATACGCTCATGGAACCAGATGCCCGGCGTGACGGTGGACGGCGCGGGGGTGCGGTCGTTTCCGCGGGTTTTTGGGCGCAGCGAGAGGCGGATGTATATTCTTGTGCAGAGGCTGATGGATCAGCATGAAGCTATGTATAGCAGCGTTGGCCTGATGCTGAGGGACTTTTATGCGTTTACTAGTCCGTTTTATTGTGGGATGCAGTAGTGTTTTGCCGTTGTTGCTACTGTTGTTGATGATATTGTGAGGTTGGAGATAGATCTGCTATGGATTTATTCTCTTTTTATATTGGTTGGGGATTAATTGGGGGTTGTAGTTTGTTATATGTCGCTGTAGCGGGTTTTTAATACATGGACAGAATCTATTACTTCTCCTTTTACTCGGGGCTTTTGCTATTTAAAATTGCAGGTGCGATTATGATATCCATTTAAAAGACACACACACAGGAGCTCTTGCTCAGAAAAGAACGAGCAATATTTCCATTTAAATCCGCAGCTCTACTTTTATCGGCACATATATCATTGCCAGGGTTAGGGTTCCAACTACATAACGACACCACGACCAGAACCAACTCGACCCAACCCATCGTACATCTCCAACTCTACTTCAACATCACAGACAAACAGAAAAAAGCACAAAATCTATTGTTCCCTCCCAAAAACACACCACCAATCCCCCACGTGACCCCCTTTGTCTCCTCCACCACACGCTGACCACATCCTTTGTTCCCCTCCCCCCAGCACCTACAAACCTAAACCTCCAACGCCCTCAGCACCTCCGCCGGAAACACCTGCACACTAAAATACCCCCTCACGGCGGCCCTCATATCACCCACCTGCGCCACCACCTCCTTGAGGCGCTTCTCCAGCGCACCCGGATTCGCCACCGCGCGCTGGACCTCCGCCATCTCTTTCGCAAGGGCAGCTTCGCGGGTGAAGATGGACTTTCTGGAGTAGTTTGCGAGGCCGACGCGGATGTGGAGCTTCTTCTCTGCGAAGAGGTCGTCGCGTGCTGCGTGGCGCTCGTAGCGGGCCACCGTCTCGGTGTTGTAGGTTGTGAGGTCGTCTAGGTCGCGGAGGAGGCGGGCGGTGCGGGTGGAGAGGGAGGTGAGTGTTGCGGGGAGGATGGAGGGGTGGTGGTGGGTGGGCATGATGGGTTTGTTTGTGGTTTTTATTATTTATTCACGATTTGTTTGAATGAATTAGGTACTGGGGCAGCTTGGTATGTATGTTGTGCGAGAGTGCAGTGGTGGTTAAAGTCGGTGTTGAATTTTTGAGATAAAGGGTGTGCGTGTGGGTCTCACTTATATACACACAACCACAGCATTCATAGCAATAATGCACCCCCCACCCACTTGAAACCCATGAACCACAACCTCCCTCCCACTCCCCAGGTAACTCCCATCGCGATCGCCGCCCCACCTCCCCTTCAAACCTCCCCCTCACATCCCCCCTACACGATACAAACATTCCCCCTCCCTCCCCTCCCCCCCGCCCTCCCACCTCCCCTCCCCGCCCACCTCAACGTCGCCAACAAGCACCCCACCACCTCCCTCGTCGCCTCCAGCAGCTTCATCAGCCTATCCTCCTTATCCTCGACCTGCGCCACCAGCGGCATAAACTCTGCCACGGTGCCAAACCACTCGCGCAGCACCCCATGCGTCAGTTCCATCGCGCCGCCGAGGCCCGTGTCGTCGCCGTGGGCAAGGTACGACTTGAGCGTGCTCTGCAGCTGGTTGAGCTGGTTGTCGCAGTCCTGGAGCGTGCGGCGCGTGCGGATTATGGTGGTGTGCAGGTCGTCGATTATCTCGGTGGGGACGGTGGGCGGGGGAGGGGGGCTGTGCTTGGGTGGGAGGTTAGTAAACCGAGCTAATACGTATAAAGAGATGGGGTAGAGGATCTTACGGAATGCCCCATTGCTGCTGAAAATCGTAATCCATATCCATTTTGTCGAACGTGCTTTGTAATAGCAAGTTTACAGGCTTAGGTGAAGAGCGAAGTGGAGGGAAGAAACCGCGGGTATATATACCACCAGAACTCAACATATACGTGGCATCGCAATATTATATATATCTGGACTTGCCTCTGGTTTACTTAAATGTCATTACTTTACAGAAGACACCACCGCAAACCGGCACTAGTAAACATGGCATACCCACAATCACACAATATCACTCGCCTCATTAATCCTCCGTCAACATCCCCCATTCCAATTATCTGGACCGCCATATAAGGCAGACACACCCCATAAACAATAACTCCCCACTCCGACTACCTCTACAATAATCTCGGGATGCAAGTATTCAAGAGGAAGTAACTACCATAATCTTCATTAGTAGAGACATATAAAACAACTTCCCTAATCACCTTCATCCAACCCTATATATCCAAGTTACGTGTACTCATTCCAGAGCGTGTTCCTGCGTCACGCCCTACAGTACCTAAGCTTTCGCTACACCTACGTATCGCCAAACCCTCCCACACATCGATTTCCGAGTGACCACCAATGACCAACACCCCACTCCACGTCAAACCGACAGAACTCTCCAATTCTCCTCTTCACGACGCACCATCTCATTAACACATAGCCACCTCACACAACGGACGATACTTCACTCATTATTTAAAGGTCCCCTAACCTACATATATATCCCCCCCCCACAACACTGCCAAAATCTACACCACACCACACATCACCACCGCCACAAAAAAAATAAGAACACGCACAAAAAAAACATTTCAGCATTCCTCTTCCCCCTCCCCGTATATCATCCTCATTACATACAACCCCCCACCAAATCAAACCATCAAACCCATCAAACATCCATGATATTACGTACGCAAAACTCTAACCATAAACAACACAACAATGCACAAATGCAATCCAACAATCACGCTCACAAGCTAACAAAACAAAAAAATACAAAAAATTCATACATCAAGATTTAATATCCATACGGCGTACTCCCATACGGCGAACTACCCCCCGCGCCCGTATTCCTCATCTTCGCCCTCTCTAACGGCGTCATCCCCACCTTCCCCTGCCCCTGCCCCTGCCCTTGCCCCACCACCGGCGACCCAACTCTCCCCCCCGCAACAGCCGGCGACCCAACTCTCCCCCCCGCAACAGCCGGCGACCCAACTCTCCCCCCCGCAACCGCCGGCGACCCAACTCTCCCCCCCGCAACCGCCGGCGACCCCACCCTCCCCGCCGGCGTCGCAATCCTTCCAATCGCCACACCACCCCCCACACTCACACTCCCACTCGCACCCCCACTCGCCCCCTCCATCTCCGCCTGCTCCTCCAGCTTCCCATACGCCTCCTTCACCGCCCTATCCACAATCTCAAAGTCGCCCTCCACCACCGCAATCCTCTCCGCCAACTCCTTATCCGTCTCCGCATCCGCCGTCGCCTTCTCGCCCGCAGCAGCCTCAACAACCTCCTTCGGCGAGCCGGCAAGATGCGCCTCTGCGAGATTGACTTGATTCAACGACTCGTTGATAAGCAGGGAGGCGGCGTGGAAGACCTTCATGAACTTGATTGACGTCTCCTTGAGGTCCTTGAGCGTGTCGTATGCGCAGGCGATCTCGCGCTTGATAAGGGCGGCGTCGCTGCCGGGGGAGGGGAGGGTGTTGACGAGTGCGGTGACGGCGGCGGTGATCTCTTCGGTGTAGTTTAGTTCTGCGTCGAGGCCGCGCTCGATGCTTTCCTCGATGGTGTTCATGAGCTGTTGTGTGCGCTCGTGTTTTGCCTGTGCCGCCTCCAGAACACTAGATATCACATCCAGGAATCAGCATCGACCACTTACACTACCGACCAACCCAAGGCCGAAAGGGAATACATACGCCTTCTTCTCACTCTCCTCGAAATGCTTCTCCATACTCTTCATCTTACCGATATTCCCACTCACATACAACGGCTGAATCACCGTCTTCTTAAACTTCTTATCCCTCTCCAGAATCGCCACCTGGACCTTCCCATGCCTCGTCTCAATAAACTTACTCAACTCCAACAAGCCCTCCATCAGCTCCGTCAGCTCCGCACTCTCCGACGCCACCCACCTATCCTTACCCGCGACCGTCACCGGGACCCTCGCCTGGATCTCATAATACTTCTCCATAAGACCCGTGATCCCCTCCTGGATCTTATCATACACCTTCGAGAAGACCTCCGTGCAGTAGATCTCATACTCGTCCTCCTCCTCCTTCGCCTCCTTCCTCGCCTCCTTCGCCTTAAACTCGCCCTCCATCTCCTTGATATCGCCATAACCAATCTGCTGATCCGCAAACAGCTCGTCCGTGTACTGCTCATGCTGCTCCTGTCTCGCGCGCCGCTCCTCATCGAGCTTTCTGCGCCGCTTCTTCGCAGACTCGGCGTAGGCGCGGTTGATGTCCTCGATGAAGCTAAAGTCCTCACCGATGCTATCGATAGTCTTCCTCACATCATCCATGACCTTCGTCTCCTTGCTCCTCGGCGCACGGCTCGCCGGTAACACCGCCGAAAGCGTATCCAACGCAGGATTTGGTGCGGGCGCAGTAGGGAAATAGCTCTGTTTCTTCTTATCCAGCGCCTCGTCTCCACCGCCGGGAGTCGAAAAGATAGTCGAGCTCCCACCAGAGCTAGGTGGATACGCATCCTGAGAGTACGGCTGGTATCCATCGACATAGGTCTTCGCACCCTTCAACGGACCGAATGGATGAGAGCCCCCTTGGCTAGTAGGACTATCCACCATCGTCTCAGACCTCGACAAAGGATACCCAGGACCCAGAGAATTGCGCTTCGACTGCTGCTGTCCCGGACCCCCGGCCATGAAAGTCGACGCCCTCTTCGGATCATACGCGACAAACTCGCCTCCTCCCGGAGCCGGCGACGCGTTCCTGCCACCCTGCGTAACCGGATTATACGGCTTATAAGCCCCCGTCGACTCCTGCGCCGCAGTTTCAGTGCCGTTGAAAGGAGCATACTGGCTCTCGCCCGCCCCAGCCGAGAACCTAGTCGGCGAAGTCGGCGACGCAGGATTCAACGCCTTGTACTCACCCTTCTGCGCCGACGGCGGCGAAACCGGCTCTTCATTAAACGCAGCATGTCCCTTATTCAGACTCTGCGCCACCACCGACTCGGGCCGCTTCCGAATAACCAGCGGCTCCGGCGATAGCGGCGGATCCTCCAAGCTTACCGGCTTATGCGCCGGTTTCGGGGACGGCGGCTTTGTTTCCACGTATGACACAGGTGTCTTTGGCTTTTCCGGCGCCCACTGGGTATGTGGTGGTGCGGCCACCTCGATATGCTCCGACGGGACAGGAAGTATAACCTCCGCCGGCGGCACAGCAGCGGAATTGCTTCTCGACCTCTCCTTCGGCCCAAGCGCGCCTTCTGGCAACAATCCAAGTTTCTCCTTCGAGTCCTTTTCCTCCTCTCGTCCGCCATACTGTGGTAACCTTCCATACACGCTACTCTGCCGACTGGGCGGCTCGCCAAGGGCGAGAGGATACCGCTGACCACGGACATAGTACTCGTGTTCCATGAAGTCTGTAAAGACCTTCAGCTTCTCCTCGTCCGTCGTTGCGGCCGCCTCTGCCCGGATCATGACAATGTAGCGCTGAACCGAGTCCTGATAGAACGGATCCAAATTCCGAACCGGGTCGGAGTCTTGCTGTTCGTGGCTAGGCGGTGGCTGAGTCATTGTCACCGAAGTCGCGGGGGTGAGGACCGTAGCCTCCGACAGTGCTGGTGTCCCCCCTCCCACCGTTCGAGGTGGACCTGAGGCCTCGGAGTGCTCCTGGGACTGGAGTGGTAGTTGTGGCTGGTGCTGTTCCTCTGTTAGCTGCGGCCAGCCTCCAGGAACATTCGCTTCCTCTTCGCCGGGAGTATACGACTGAGGCCACCCCCCCGGGACATTAATACTAACTTTAGGATCATCAATTTTCAAATGCTGAGGCTTGTGGCCCTGCGAGACAGTAGTAGTAGTAGCAGTAGCAGGAGTGTGGTTTTGTGCCGCCGCCCATTGTTGATTATCACCCTGCTTTTGTTGCGCCTGATTATCTTGAGGCCAGTGCTGCCCATTTCCTCCATTCTGCGCGTGCTGATACTGCTCTTGAGGCGGCTGCTGCTCTTGAGTCCATTTCTGGGTATCTTGATGCTGTACCTGCTGCTGCTGCTGCTGTTGTTGCGACCACGCCTGAGTATCATGCGACTGCTGTTGCGGCCAACTCTGCTTCTGCTCCAACTCTTTCAACTTCTCAAACGCCGGCAGCGGCGCCCCGCCCGCCGGAGACTCCGACCAGCCCGCCTTCGAGTCCTTATACGCATACTCCGCCGTCTGTGTCGGGGGCGGCACAACACTCGCCTTATGCGCACTAGGTGTCCCAGTACCCTTCCTCCCCCCCGCCCCACTCGACGGCCTCTGGAACCCACCATGTCCCTGAAAGCCACTGCCCGGCCTACTCCCAGGCCTGCTACCAAACAGCTGTGCATGCTGAAACGCGTTTCCAGGACCCTGCGGATGCTTCGCGTCAGAGCCCATAGTATACGATTTCGCCGGCGGCGGTGGTGGTGGCGGCGTAGAACTATACGCCCCCTCGGCATGGTTCCATCTACCGCCGCCCGTCGCCATCTCCACCGGACTGTGCGGCTTCACCGGCTTCGGGTGGTGCACATCGACAGGCGAGATCGGCCTGCTGACCACAATGTTTGCATCTTCAGTGTTGCTGTTACCACCGTAATGCTCCCAGCTGCCCGACGCGCCCGCGAATGTCTTCGTCTTCCCCGGCGGCTTGGGCTTCGTAAACAGCGGCTCCGGCTGGATGCCGTGGAAGGTGTCTTTCCTCTTCGCCGACGCCGGCGAGCCCGCGACGGGTGCCGCTTGATTCTGTTGTTGCTGCTGCTGGTTTAGATGCTCCAGATACGCAGATGCGCCAGGCTGTGCCGGGGCAGCAGCGGGCGGTGGTGTGGTGTTTGAGAGCGGCTGGTTATACTGTGATCCGCTGGTCCAGCTAGACCCCGATTGTGTGTTCTGAAATTGCTGAGACTGTTGCTGGGGTTGCTGGTATTCGCCTTGGTTTTGGGGCCAGTAGTTTCCTTGGTCGTTTTGGGTCGAGGCTTGCGCTGGTCGTTGCGTGTTATGGTCTTGTTGGTACTGCTGCTGGTGATCGTTGGAATTGTACTGCTGCGTATCTTGGTACCCGTACTGGTGTTGTTGCTGCGGCTGCTGCTGCTGCTGCTGCTGCGTATCTGTATACTGGCCAGTGGTAGGGACTGCATAATCTGGATGGAGAACCGGGGGTGTATAAGTGAACGGCTTCTTCTGCTCCGGTTCCTGTGTCGCACCCCATGCCGGAATCGTAGTCGAAGCAGGATAGGCGCCAGCCGTAGGGTTTATATTTCCCGCCTGGTAACTACTCGACGTGTTCGCCGGTGCAACATAACTACCACCCAACTTCCAGTCAGCCCTTGCTTAACACGACACACAACATACAAAACCCCAAATACTAACCCTGAATGATCACCCGCCGGGCTCGACGTATCACCCTGCCCATAACCACCGGGTGTGACCCCGCCATCGTAGTATCCATGATGGCCCTGATTCTGCGGCTGCGAATACTGCTGCTGAGGCGTAGAACCCCAGCTATGACCTTGGCTCTGATGAACCTGCCCCGTCGCCGACGACGGATACGTGCTCTCACCCTGATACTGCTGCTGCCCGTACGCCGTATCCACCGGTGGCGGCGGCGGCGGCGGTGGTGGTGGTGGTGGCGGAGGCGGCGGCGGGGGAGCCTGTTGCGGAGTTGACGATTGCCCGTATGGAGTGGGACTATAGGACGATCCGGGGTTGCTGTTGTAGTTGTTATTCATGGGATTATAGACCACGCTCGACGGTCTCGGCGGGACCGGGGGGCCCTGCGGCTGCCATTGCTGCTGGGGCTGCTGTCCCCAGCTTTGTGGGGGTGGGGGGGGCGGCGGTGGGGGCTGGTGGTGCTGCTGCTGGTATGGCGAGTGCTGCTGGGTGTAGGGTTGTTGCGGGGGGTACTGCTGGTACTGAGAGTTGTGGTAGGGGGTCTGTTGCGGGGGGTATCCACCTAAACAAGACAAGCCAAGCTTCTGTCAGAGAATCCAAGCCAACCAAAACCCGGCTCACAGCACCAGTGTGAAGATTTCGCGGTCGTCTGGGGGGAAGTGTACTCCTGTGTCACTCGAGAGCAACAAAAACAGCCAGCACAAACAATCCCTCATTGCTTCTCACCGCGCACCAGAATGGGATGGGATGAGCAGATGAGATAAGACTTACTACCATAGCTCTGCTGCACCCCGGTTGCCGTTCCCGGCTGAATCCCGCCCATCTGGCCCTGGCCCTGCCCCAGGTACTGCTGGTGCTGCTGCTGCTGCTGGCCGTACATATTATGCTGTGGTTGCTGCTGCTGCTGGGTTGTGGTGTCAACTCTGTGTCCAGGCCACGGCGGTGGTACTTTGTAGATATGGTTGTTCGAAGTCATGGGAGAGCACACGGAATATTTTAGCACCAGCTCGCTCTCTCTCTCACTCCTTACTGTGGTGTGGTTGTGTTTGTTGATGCGGTGGGTGGGTGGGTGGGTGGTGGGTTGGTTGGTTGGCTTGGCTTGGCTTGGCTTGGCTTGGCTTGGGTCGGGTTCAGCCGCAGCCTTGGCCGTAACTGATACGGAGAGGGGTTAGCCTGCAGGACGACAACGCGACGTAGCTAGCTCTGGGTGAGTCTTCAACGCAAAGACCGGCTGCGAGAAGAGCTTCCTTCCTTCGATCGATGAGAAGACGATGGATGCCCCGCCCGACTTTTTTTTCTTCCCCGCTGACAGGAAGGAAGGATAATAATCAGGGTCCAGGTTCTGTCTGGTCCACGTGGTTTGGGGTCGGAGAAGAAGAAGGTAGGTCAGGTCAGGCAGCAGGTAAAGCACCTACTCTACCTAAGGATATAAGGATAAGGCAGGCCAGGTAGGTAGGGGTGTCGTTAGAATAAGGTAAGGAAGGACGCTTCCAAGGAACGGACAACTTGCAAGGGTCGTTCGATTCGTGTTGACGTGTGGCGGGTATGGAGTGGCTGGGGGTGGTTAAAGCCACTCTTTATGGCGAACTAGGGTGCCTGGTGTTACCACGGCGGGGTTACTGTTACTGTGTAAGATTGAGAAATCGATCATTGGCATAAATACTTGGCCGTGAATAAATTTGGCTCGACGGCCAAAGTCTGACATCGCTGGAGGAGACGTGTACCGCACTGGTCCATTGCAAGTATATAAACAAATCTCAGAAGGACTGCTTCCTCAGCTCAGCTCAGCCAACCCAACCACCGAGTTACACAACACGCAGGATCCTTTCATCCCTTTCATCCATCCCCGCCTAAGCAAGCTTAATTAACACCCAGAGCTCGAGAACCACGATACATATAGGAATCAGAAAACTGTAGAAACTACATCATTTTTAAAAGGAAGAAAATTTAACGGATTCAAAGCAAGGCATCGATGGATCCAGATTCAGGATGTCATCCCGCAAGGCCACAGCTTCAAAGTCCAGTGCGCATACCGATAATAAAAAAATCCAATAAATCACAACCATTGGCATTATTATTCTCCCCCACACGATATATATACACATCCCCTTCCACAGGACCGTCCCCTAGTTGATACGGGGCGAGTTCAACGGCGACGCCACACATCTATATCCGCTCCCAAAACCCACCACGCCCCGTCCCCTCAACCCCACCACAACCCTCAATCCTCCTCCCCCTCCTCTCCCGGGCCCGCCAGGAACGCCTGCCCCATCTCCCACACCCTATCAACCCCCGCCTCCTCCATAACCTTCCAAGCCTCCCATTCACCCCTCCCCCACTCATCCAACCTCCTCTCTCCGCCGCGTCCCCCCACATCAAACACCCTCACAACCTTCCCTCCCTCCTCATCATACGCCCCCCACGGCGCCTCGCCATACACATACCTACACCACGCCGCCGCCACCTCCCCCTCCAACTCACGGTACCCCCCCGTCTCCGGTAGCTCATCATGCTGGTTCAAGAACGAGAAGACGACATCCACGCCATGGTGCGCGCGGCCCCTATTCGGCCCCTCCAGCGGCGTCGGCACCGCAAACTGCGCGAAATATGCCTCCTTCTGCGGGTGCCCGGTCCAGTACCGGGTGAACATGTATGCCGGGAGGCGAAAGCCGTAGTCGGCGATGAGGACGTAGAGCTTCTCGATCGTTGTGTCGCGCGGGTCGCTGGGCGAGAGGCGGAAGTGGGAGAGGAGCGACGAGGTCTGCTCGGGGGTGAGCTGGCGGGAGATGCGGCGCTTGAAGGTGCGGAGGGGGTTGGAGTAGTCCTTGATGGCCCCGCCTTGCTGCATCACGCCCCACTATCTTGTGTTAGCTCTGCCTAGCTACCTGGAGAAACGGAGAGAGGGCGGATGGGGGTGTGAGACTTCGTCTTTGCAGGAGCCAATCACGAGGCTGTCACACCAGTCCGGGAGAGGCTTGAAGTTCTCGTGGCGGATCCAGTCCTTGGTGGGGATAAACTCGCCGTCACTAGTCGGGCATATCTCGACCTCGAACGCGATCTTTGCGAGCTCGACAGCTGGGATGGTGAGCATACGCTCCGCCCGCTGCAGCGGCGGGAGATTGGCAAAGTCGAGCTTCTCGCAGGTCTTGAGGTATATCAGCTCCTGTGCGTCCAGCGGCCGCGGCGGAAGCAGTCCAGCGAGACCTGAGAGCAGGATGGCCCGCTTGAACAGCGGCACTTTGGAGTATAGGTGCAGTGACCCAGCGACTAGCTGGGGGTATCAGTGCTGCTCCTGCGAGGATTATAAGTAGTTGCAGACGGAAAACTTACTCCCGCCGGCGCTCTCGCCCATGAAGGTGATATTATCGGGGTCACCGCCAAACTGCTGGATATGTTCCTTAACCTACACACCATCAGCAGACCGCTCATCTCCCCCCCCCCCCCCCCACCACCAAACCAAACAACGCACCCATCTCAACCCCACCACCTGATCCTTCAACCCATAATTCCCCCCCGCCCCCACCTCCCCACACGCCAAATACCCCAACGTGCCCAGTCTATAATTCAGACTCACCACCACCACCGGCCTCCCCACCACATCGATACTGTGCTTCACAAACCGCCTCATATCATACCCCACAAAGTTCGCACTCCCAATGCGGTTCGCCCCGCCATGCACCCACACAATCGTCGGCAACAGCACCGTCGTCGGCGACAGGTTATCCTTCTCCCGCTCCTCCGCGTGCACGGACGTGTATGGCGTTACAACCACCAGGTTCGCGCATTCAAGCTCAGACATGGTCTTCCGCTCTGCCGGCATTGGCGTGAGTTTGTGGTTCAGCACGCGTGCGTCGACTTCTTCTGCGTCGGGCTGCTGCACCGCCATCGGCCTATCGCCCACCCAGCGACATTAGCAATCGCATCGCAGAGACGGGCTGTGGAACAAACGTACCCCCATTTCGTCGCGTCGAAATCGCCAAGATGCGTCACGGGCCCCACGGGGTCCTTGAAGCGCCCGGGGATGCGCGCGTATGGGATGCCGCGGTATTGGACGACGTTGTCGAGGACGGCGCCGGTGATGCGGCCGAGCTTTGTGGTGAGGATGCGGGTTTTCTCCATTTTTTTTTTTTTTTTTGGGGGGGGGCGAGTTTGGGATTTCTGCGGTTGGGAGAGGAAGGGGGGGGGGGGGGGGGAGGAGGAGTTTGGTTGTTGCGGTGGCGGCGGCGGGTTAGTAACTATAGAGAGGGTGATGTATGACGTCTTCGGAGATGTGGTGGTGGTGAGGACGTTAACGGTATATGCCGTCATAGCTAAGGAATTAGATGGTTCTCCCCACAATCGAGTGGTCTTGGGGCGTTAGATATGGGGCTTGATGGATGGATGGGGGGGATAGCTATAGCTAGAGAACCTGGTGGGGGTGGTGAGAATCACCAGATATCACTCGACTAGAGCGGCGGTGAGGTTTGGGTACCGGTACTTCTTATGGACTCCTGGGGCAGCAGATGAGTTGAATAATTCCTCCTCCCTTGTGGTCTTTTGTTGATGCATGAAGATAATAACTATC
Organism: Morchella importuna; assembly: GCF_003444635.1. Taxonomy (NCBI): domain Eukaryota; kingdom Fungi; phylum Ascomycota; class Pezizomycetes; order Pezizales; family Morchellaceae; genus Morchella; species Morchella importuna. The sequence continues at coordinate 186,870 of NW_025763446.1, read as the reverse complement.
TCTAGCTCAATTGATTACTAGGGTAGCATCTCCTCGTGTAAGCTTGAATGCTTCACCCGCCCTATATAACCTTAACCCGCGCGCGGAGAGGACCATGAATCTCCATATCCGCCCCCCCCCCCCCCCCCACATCCCCATTCCCGCCGGGGAAGCTCTCTGTTTTGCGGCAAACCACTCTGTTGGATTTGACATATATTCGTCTGAACCTGATTCACATTCTACGTTCCCCGGGCTACTGCAGCGGCCGGTGGTGGCACACTAAAACCCATCTCACATCAGCGCCGTTTGCTTGGTGGAGATGCATCTTTTGGATTAATTGTGAGCTGACGTTAATTAAACCGATGATGTTTGCATCTGCTCCCGGTCTCACAAGACGGGGAATTGTCATACGCAGCTTTGTAAAGTGCCGGGTTGTGGAAACATAAAGGAAGCTACCGGGAACTACATGTAGTGGATATCCGCAAATACATACTGTAGCTATATTAGCTGTGAACGACTTATCCAAGAAACAAACCTTTTAATTGCATGTATATAAGCAGGTGGAACTATACCAGCAGCGAGCGGGGCGGGTCCATACATGTAGTTGTAGCCGCATATATAGCGAGGCCATATGATCCGGGGAACGTTCCTGGGACAAATAGCATGATCAAACACTGCATAAACAAACATTCAAATGAGTCTAAGCGGGAAGGGAAGAGAAGGGCGGTTGTACGCTGTGGGGATGTGTATAAAAGAGAGGAAATAATCTCACTGGAGTTCTCTTTTAAATTTACCATACGCACTATTACTTCATGAATGAATCATGTCAATCAATCAATCAGTCAATGAATAAATCAATGAGTCAATCGATGAATCAATCAACCAACCACCAACCAACCAACTAACCAAAAACACCCACCACGATCATGACCACTCACTCACAACCACTATCCCCCAACCAGAAAACTCCCCCCTCCAGCCAACCCATCAACGACTAATAGCCGTAACTACACCACCTCTAACCGCACACCGCATCTACCCACAGTGAGGAGGCAGAATCCGAAGCCGCCTAAACTCTAGTATAAACTCAGTTCGATCCACCGGCGCACACCACAACCCCATCCATGCCAGATATGCTTGCAGAAATCTAAACCCCCGAGAGCCCGCCCGTCTTCCCAACCCCCACCAGGACCCAACCCTACTACACCTCCGGCACCTATTCTACCCACACCCCGCCAGCTGGCCCTAAGGCAATAGCTCTGTAAACCGCATTCATAATGCGATCCAATAACCCTAGCCGTTACTCTATCCCGTACCTCCATGTACATGTACACGCCTTCTGTACAAGGCGTACCAAACGAACGTTATTTCACCTTCTTTTCCTTCTTCTGCTTCTTTGCCCCCCCCCCCCCCCCCCCCACGCGCTCAGCATTACCACACTGCATCCTGCTGCCAGTATATCTCGAACCCAAAGGTTCCTGGTTGTGATGGCGGAGGACAGTGTGGAATTGATAATGTTGCCGCACCAGGATTTATGAGGGAATAGTCCCCGGCCTGGCCGAGGACACAGACCATCACCACCATGGATCAGTCGGTCAATCAACCAATTCAGTGGCGAAGAGTGTGTACAGGAAGGGGAAGGGATGAACAACAACAACAGCCAATTAATCAATCAATCAATCAATCAATCAACGCATCAAAGCAAGGCACAGAGCTAATCAGCTATCACTCAAGACGAAGATTGTCATAACCTTCATTCTTCAAATATTTAATCGGCCAATCAATAAAACAAGCTGAGGACAAAGACGAGTGATATCTCATGGCGGAATATTATAACGCCACGGCGGTCCTGATGACAATGCTGTCAATCCGGATTCCGATTGACCAGGAGCTTTGTTCGTTTCTCTAGTAGTTAGAGCGATTTGCCCCCGGCGGAAGGGTTAGGAATATCACGGGGAGCGGTCCCCGCGTCACCCTATGTGGTGATAAAGCTTCAAATACCTAAAATGACTCGGAAACTGTCAGTAGGCCGGTTTGTGGAGATTTTCTATGTATATAGCACGACAGCCGTGTCCGTAGAAGAGAGCCATAGGTTGGAGGGGACGGAATTTGGCGTGGGGTTGGCCCTTCTCCGAGCTCTCATTGAATGCTCTCAGCTGCTTTAAAGAATAAAAGTGGAGGTCTCCGATCGTTCTAAGCTTCCCACGCCATATTCAGGCAGGAAAACACCATACCATTGAATACATATACCCAAGCTTACCGCAACCCAAAAACACACAATGAGCATCACCGAAACCCGCCTCCCCGCCTTCCCGCACCCCCACCGCCCCCACCACCCCACCAAAGAACTTCTCAACGAAATCGTCGCCCCCTCCACCACCGACTTCCTCGCAAATCAGCCTTGCCCCTCAATCTACTCCTGCCGCCTGCGCACGCTCGAAAAGACGTGGCGTCAGGCCACCGCCGCGATGCGCGAGATCACGCGCAACCACCGCCAGGTTTTCGAGCCTGGCTACAACCCTAGCTCCTTCGGCGTCCGCCAGAACCTCCTCTGCTTTGGAAACGTCATAATGAGCACCAAGCATTTCCTGCGGCAGGTTGAGAGCGACGTGACGTCTATCCAGAATGAATCGCCCGGGTGCTATGGCCTCCCCGGGATGGTGGTTGAACGTCGTAGTATTAGCCTTCTAGAGATTGATGTGTTATACCATATGTACCTATGCATGGAGAAGGCGTGGTATAGGTTGCTGCGAGTGATGGAGAGATATTATCATGCAAATATGATCCAGGATCTGCTTGGAGGGGCGACGAGGAGGAGGGAGGGTAATTGGGAAAGTGATGAGGCCTATCAGACGTGGATGTATGATACCTTATCCCGGTACCATGTAGGGGTTGTGGTGGGAATGTAAGGTATTGAGAGAGTGTTGTGATTGGTGGTGTCTAACTATGGCCATCTAAGTATAGGAAATAGAAGGCAGATCTTTTATTCTTTCGTTTATTGTTTCGTTGGCTTTTTGCGATGAATTTCTATCGTTTTCCTCACTTGTACCTTATACATACATGTAATAACATCTTCTCTCGGGGGGTCGTCATATACCGATGCTCATAATATAATAAAAATAGACCTAAAACACACAATCACATTCTCAGCGTAGTGTCCCGTGCGCAATTAACAAATCGGGCAATATGTACCCATCAATCCATCACCTACCTAAGAGTATCAAATGCGACATTTCGTAGTCCAAGAATTGACCGAAGCCAATATCTGGGTGGTATATATAGGCCTACATTGGCCCAGTTTTTCTTTAGGCAAGGTTATGTACAGCCACTCAGCAAAAGTGTTTGTGATATAGTTTTAATGTCAGTGCGCAGTGTGGCGCACCCGTAATACTGATGTTATTAAAGTTGAGATTCAAAATAACGAAAAATATACAATATAGTTTGTGACTATATATAAAAAGAAGATAGGCCATTGGTCTTATTCTTCATTAATTTGGGGCCATTGGTCACTGGGAAAGTCTTCTCTTTGGGGGTTCTTAATGGTCCGCCGCGGTTACATATGGAGAAATGTCTCACTCCGAAATCGGAATCACGAACACTTTTGCAGAGTGGCTGTATATAGAGCTACTACATATCACACTCCGGTGATTTCCTCTGAAATAAACTGTCAGATATATATACTCTGGTGGGGAAAGAAAAAGCTTATGGATTTCAAGTATTTGATATCTAGCGTAGCTGATTTGAATTTAATTACCCACCATGCTACATTACTCCGGGGAAGACATATAGCTTGCAATATTGACTTTGAGTCTCGATCAGGTCTGCAGGCCTAAAATGAAGCGTTAACGATGTCATTCGATACTCCATGTATATATTTGCAGATTGGTTGTCACTTCTTCTTCTTCAATGTATCCAGGGTGTTGGAAAGTGATGTATATTTTTTGGTTTGACGCCATTTTGGGACAACACAACACGACCCCTACATTCAAGTAACGAGTGCAGAAGGTCTGTGTAACGCTAGGTAGGGATTCTGACGCTATTCAAATATGAAATAACCATTCATCAGGAAAGAAGTCGCCGGTAGGTAGCCAAAATCTGTGGTGAATAACCCAGAAGGTTATTGATGACATGTACCCTGTTTTTTTTTCATTACGAATTGAATTTCCACAACCAGATTAAATATATACTTGTGTGAAGACCTGTCCCTTTATCATTGAGATATAGTTAACCTAATGTGTACATTTCCCGACAACCTAGCCTAGTCACACCAGGTCCAGGACGTATAGCCAGTCTTCAGCTTATGTCCATATGCAAGTACTTCGACGAGTAAAGTTGGGAAATAATTAGTTCCAGGGTACGCTCCGAGATTACTAGCCAGGCTGATTGATTGATTGTTGTATCAACCATGAATTATGGGGAGCTCTATTCTAATTCTTTGATATGAAAATAGAGTAAATAAGTTAATTTTTTGATTGGTTGGTTTATGAAGCGGCTTGACGTCGGGCATTAAAGACAGGTTGTTGTACAACGTCAACTGTGATCCAAGCTAATTATATATACAGTAATGCCATGTGTTTTAACGGGACATCTGCATGTTGTACAATTGTGAGAGGCGATGCATGCCGATGTTCGGTGGTGGAGGATCGAAGCCATTCTTGGTTCACCAAGTAATCCCAGGGGGAACAGGAAAACCCCCGAAACGAATCGAGGTGGTACTGCGGTTCCAATATTTGTGATAGATAAACGCATAATACAGTACGTTCTCCTCGAAAATACCGTCTTTCTGCGGTTTTAAGTCCTACTATGCACATAATGGAGACATGGTTTGTTAGTAGACTTCCTAATTAGATATATCTATAGAGAACTGCGCATACTTTCTATAAAAATACCCACCAATGGAAGAAATGCAAATCCCGTATATTGAACTTGAACTCCCCAGATATATAATTTCTGACCAGGTCATAGAAATTCCGTTTCGCCTCTGTGATTTTATGCGCATCCCTAGATCGCCCAATGCCATATCTAATATTTCTCTTTACTGCATGCAAGTTGGCGAGGCGTGTATCTAAGATTTAATTAGCATCGGCGGTCGACACATCCATCCCCAAATTCCATTGAGACTATGTACCTTCGTTCTCTGTAGTCTTAATTAGTCTCCTCGATATGTCTCTTCTCTTGCATGCCGCCTGGACAATGACAATCTTTGGTCTCACATGACATCCGGAAAATTTATAAAGCTCTGGTTCTTTCGGATAAGCCCACCTAGCTTCGAGACTGGTGTTAGCTAGACGTACGTACCTCTTTTCAACCTCCCAGGTCCCCGGCGTGTTAGTTGATGGTATAGACAATCCAGTCGAAGGGTACTCGAGTTCGTGAGCTGCTCTGCAATCGTTGTCTGTTTTGTTCGGCAAGTATATTGAGAGATAATCAAGGAGGACAGATGCATATGTACACTACATGTAGTAGTCCGGAAAGCGGGTAACTGCGTACCCATGGGATATATAGGACTACCTAGCTTTCCCGCTGACGTGACGTCTTAACTTGTATCGTAACCAGCTTTTACTGAACCAGCTGCAGACGTGATACCGAACTCCGCCAGAGAAAGGACAGTTCTCAAGTTTCCCTAACATTATGAATTCATTACATGATAATTTGTCTTTGTAAGTGTGCTGGCCAGTAAGTCAGCAATCATTCGTCGGACTACTTTCGATTCTCAAATGAAAATCTGCTGGCGATTTTTGCTACCCACATTACTATCGTGCACAGATACGTACATAGGCCCACAAATCCATATCTACATATAGCCGCTCAAGCCGGGTCGCGGAGATGAGCAAGATCAATCCAACGAAGCCATGCCTTATCAATTTGGATACTCGACGGAGGAGTCAAAGGACTAGGCAGGATGTTTAAGTCAAAACAGTGTATCTCTGTTGGTATCTAGGCATGTTCTGGCAAACCCTCCAGTGGTCCATTTATGCGAGCGTTAACTCACACTTCATCTTATGAAGATGGGATATTTAAACATTGAAATATTCTATCTGGCTTTATCGAGCACGCCCTAGCTAGGTGGGGATCCTAATGAAGCTTTTAATTCCTCGACATGTCTTTCCCCCCACTATGAGGTAACAACTAACTAACATAGTTTCCAGTTGAGCAACTTACGTGGGTAGGGTGGGGGTGGGCGTTTGGGTTCGGTTGGGGCTCGAAAGCTAGTGTCTTTCCCGCTTTTGGGGCATTGGTGACTACTCAATGCTCTAGTACGGCCTCCCATTTGGATTGCTATCTATCTTTATCCGGAAAAAACCCGCAAGAACAGAATTTTAAATTATAAAACAGGTACGGCCTGCGAAAAGATATTACAATACGCTACTAGGTAGCTACACATACACAGTCGATCACAAGGAGATATAACTGACACCTGATTAGGAGAAGAAATCCTAATCCCGTTGAGAGGACTGGGCTCGGCAGTACACACAACTAGATCATATACATATTACGCGTTTAGCGGCTCTTGCATACAATTAATGAAGTGGTCAATCAGTGCGTCTAGCAGCTCGAATTACTTCCGAGTGAGATCCCATGATCACCACTAGTGACACGGCACATGGATACATGTAGTCTTACTATCGCATATTATAAGCGCACAGTGAATTAAATCCATGCACATAGACAGCTTAATCGATCAGGACGTCCTCAGACCAGTTTTTTTGAATATCAACGCTGTCGCGGGCCTAACATCTCTCCGATCCCTTCGTTCGTTTTCAAGATAGTGGAAATTAACCTGTTCGGGCAATTCCCGTTGTAATTCACCTAACCCTCCCTCCGCGAACCTCTTTAGGCTTCAAGTCACCGTTTGTGACCTCTTTTTCAACAGATCTTTCTCCTCCTGGAGGGTATCCACTACCTGTTACAGCTACGGTTTTGGGTATCACCACGCCGTCTCTCGGTTCACTAATGTGAAAGCCGGGCACGAACGTAGGAATTTTGCTCTGACGAACGAAGGATAGGGGGGACTTACGCTATGAGACGAGCTAAATCAATTCAGAGATGCGTTTACCTCCAATGTTATTAATGCCATTAATCTGCCTACAAGTTGCTACTTGATACGTTTATTGGCAACTTTAACTCTACAAGACTCGTAGGTAAATGTCGTATTGTGTGGGGTAAAGTCGTCGACAAAACCACCCCCGGGAATGTGACTAGAAGAAATAGAAATTTACGACATCTATAACCTCCCTGCAAAACGACACTAAATCATCTAGACAGCGGCCTTCTATATATTTATGATCTCGTTACTCATAGTGGATATTTTATTTCTCGGTCAGTTAACGCTTTGTACAGATGATTAGTACATGTATGTATATTACAAATTACGGAAAAGGTCTAAAATGACAGTTTTCGGTAGACGTGCTCTAAAATAACACGTGAATGCAAGATGACATAGTTCGGTATAATCTAAACGAATACATCATTTAGTATATGTAGTGGCTGAGCAATGATAATATCGAAGGATCGGGTTCAAGTTCGATCTTCATCTTGGCACACTGCCAAGCTAGCTCAAGTATCACTTCGGGCACAGCATCCACTATGGGCGGGTGGTCTAGTGGATAGACTGCTCGTCAACACCGAGTGTACCCAGGATACAACCACACACACATAAGGTCCTGGGTTCAAACCAGGGGTGGGGGTAGCAGTCGCAAATGTCTTAATAAGTCGCTGCAGTACCTTTTGTAGTTTTATAGAACGCTTTGTTCTTTTTTCTTGTAGTGATAGCGAACTGTCTTTTTGCATCATGTGTTATTTTGGAGCACGTATACCGAACATTGTGTCATTTTAGGCCTTTTCCGTACAAATTAACGCCCAACACCGAATTTCTCCAAACCCATGAACTATGACTTTACTGCTACATTTCCATACAGAGGTGCGTATACTATGTATACGAAGCGCCCTACAAACAAATTTTCTTCATTTCTTGCGCACACCATGGCTGCCTACTCGCCGTCCTTTGTACCCCCAAACAGCGAGCGAGTGATAGCCTATGATTATGCCGCCATTCAGTAATTGCTGACTGATTAATTGAGACATTGGCGGACCGGCACAAAATCACCCTACACACTACATTTCCTACAGCTCAGTCCACCAATGCAGCGGCATATACTCCACCATGGCCCCGCAGACCCCCCCACCGCCGCCGCCGCCGGCCCCACTACCTCCAAAACCGGCTCCTCCTGCAGTACCCTCAACCTCAGAAACTCGTCCTTTTCATCGTCGCTGACCTCTCCATCAATCTCCACCACGATAAGGCTAGACCAGCGCAAGCTTCTCCCTACGAACCTCTCGACATCGGTAAAGACATCGACATCTGCATCCGCGTCCTCCTCCCCCGGAGTCACGCGCCACGGCCACCCATCGCCGGCGTCCATTTCCTCTGTCAAGGCAATCTGGCACGGCGCCTGCATCTGCCGCTTCTCGACCTCCTGGATCCGCCCCCCCAGGCGCCGCCGCAGCGATAGTCTCGGGAATGTCAGGAGGTCCCCGTAGTCGCTCCAGGGGTCCCTCTCGGTGTCCCCGACCCGGAACGGCCAGGTCGTCTTGTCGAAGATGCGGTAGTCCCAGTAGCACAGCTGACGGTCGTGGGTGGGCAGGAACTTGATCTGTAGCTTCTGGACGCACCAGATCTCCATGGATGCGCATTGGAGCAGGCGCAGGAAGCCGTCGCTGCTGATGCCGGTGAGGTAGATCTCTCGAAGGAAGGTGTTGTCGATAGAGTAGCTGGGCCGTTGTTGGCACCATTTGTCGGTGAAGGGCGAGTCTTGCGCCTTCAGCAGGTGGAAGCCCATAACAAGTGGTCGCGCATGACGGCAGAGCTGCCCAAAGATCCAGGGTATGTCAACGATGGTGGCATCGTCGGTCCAGTGGTTGATGGTCAAGTCCACTCTGCCCATTGCGATGGGGATTTTCAGGGAGGGGACGAACTCACTTGATGATGTGAGAGTGATCCGGCCGTCCCAGACGATGATACTAATATCGTTGTCTGGGTCGACTCTCCTCCGAGAGGCAAGGTATTCTAGGTGTAAGCTTTCGATGAGGGTTATGTAGGGGGTCTTGAAATGTTGGAATATTCCCCGGATATCAACGGTTCGGCCATCAGTGATGACAATGTTTAGTTTCTTTGGGGTTGCCAGTGGATTTAAAATGGTCATGGTGTCAGGTGGGGTGGGATCATCTATCTGCCTGCAGACAATCGTGAGCGTCTGGTAGCTCAAGAGCACCGGGAGCTCGAGCCGGTCTACTTGATCGGGGGCCAACATATATTTGCACGAACAGTCTTCAGAAAGTAGCCTGAAGAACTGCTGGTCGCTAAGTTGGACCTCGTGGAATGGCCGCGCCGGGACCATCCCGGCGTCGACAGCATTCTTCCATAAACGGCAAACGCGGCCAAGGTTTCTTGAGCCAGATGCATGATCGATGGAAAGGTAGCTTTCCCCGTCGCTGGAGCTAAACTTTTCTCGCACAACATCATGAGTTTGGTGGCAGTGGGAGAGGATGATATACAGAAGCTCTCGAGGCAAAATACTGATAGGTGATGCAATTGATAGCTTCACATAGCTGCTGGTGACAGATTCCATTAATTCCGCCATAAGGCTATATGTTTGTTCTAGGTTAGAAGAAGGGCGGGTTCGTAGTGTACTCAACTCATCTACTACTTTTATGGAGAAAATTATTACCGCCACCCCAAAATGACGTGGCGGAAAAAAGATCCTAAGTTTAAGCACCAAGGAACTTTAGTCATTAGTGGGGTGATTAGTTCGCCTTTCGCGTGGCTCCTTTCAGCACCGGCCAGAAGATGTTTTCCTCGGGACCTTTGGTGGTTAGAGATTTCTTAGGTAAGCGGGGGAAATGATCATGGTGCAACATTTTGGATTGGGGGGGTAAGCCCTGCATAAACTGACAGCTGTGCTATGAAGATTACCACGCGATGCCCGGGTTTAGACGAACACACCAAGACTCGCACCGCCTTGGATAGCTGAAGCGACGGCGGCGCCCACCCAGCTGGGACTCCTCCGCCTTTATGTTTTTCTCCATTAGTTTTCATTAGGTAAGAAAAGAAAGATCGGCGAAAAAAACGATCACCCTCTACTAGCCGGAGGTAGTAGGTATGATATTATGAACGCTGCTCACAGAGGCTACAGGTATGGTATCAGGGCTATCTAGGCTTATCGCTTGTCGAAGGGACCTCCCCGTTGTGTTGTTGCGAGTGCGTGAAGATCCCATACGAAAGAAGATAGCGTGATTCAAGAATGGGGGTTAGAGTCTTCTTATCTCGTCAACAAGCACTACTCTTGTATTCATCTCGAACTCCAGCAAAATTATGGGGTGTGGAGGACATTACAACTTCATAGATGGTGAGCACTTGCGTCGATTGCGGCGTCGCGGGCTCTTTGGAGGCCGCCAGTTTTGTGGAATAGAGGGTTCGCGGACTAGCATAGTTGGTTTGGAATATGGCCGGTCGGACGGGGATCACAATTTAGAATGGTAGCGAAACACTACAATACTGCTCAACGGAGCTGGCGATTTAATTTATGGCTTGTGACTAGCTTGTGACCCGTGCCCTATTGCCTGTGTCCCGTGTGACCGTGTCCTCTTCCCATGCGCCACAGTAACTGCCACCTATTGCATGAAGTGATGAATTCTAAGCGAGCTTTCTAGTAGAGCTTTGTGGAGCCGTGCACATGTAGGAATCTCGAAAGAAACGGCGAGCTAGGTGTCTCAGGCCCAGTGGGTTGAGCTATGATATATTCCCCATGTTTAGCGGTAGCTACTTCAAACGAGTGATATTGTATGATTCCAATCACACAATACACATAAAATATATGAGTTGACATAGACCTTCATGTGGGCCGTGTCTCCCCGTCCGATCTACCAATGCTGCCTGCCTACAATGGAGGGTCGTAGTTTGGTGAAAAATCAGTTGATCGATAAGATAAAGAGATCTGTGAGCAAAGGTCACTCGTACTCCCTTGGCACCAACCCTTAAGTGCGACGGGATCGATAGTGTCCACATGCTGGTTTATGCTTATTATGTTAGTCTGAAACCTCAGGGCCCGGCGCTGTAAGCCATGGCCATGGCCAAGAAAAGCTTATTTGTCACCCCGCCCAGAGTCGACACATATGACATCGCCCCAGGGATATGTCTCACATTAACCGTTTCTTAGGGCTATCTGGCTTAAGGTTTACCATATTTCAACCCGGGTCTCTCTCCTCTTCCCTTTCCATCTCCTCGTTAATTACAAATATCATCATGATCATCGTCGTCACCGCTGTCTTTAATGTCAGCGCATACATATGCAGATCAACCAAGCAAGATACATCCGTAGGTCCGCCAAACCGAGCGGAAACTTTTAAAAAGGGCTCAACAGAAAAACAATCAATAGCCCTTGTTTATGACTCACTCACTACCTAGGAGACTCGCCTATTGTCCATAGAGCTGAGCGAATTAGAAGAATCGTTTCCAAGTACACAGTCATTACGAGTGATATACGATGACGCCCACACTCACATCTGCAAGTAAATTATATCCTCCTATAGTAGTTCATATGACCTTCGACCCTTCATTTATCTAATGTTTAAGCCCACATCCCCGGGCGGATAGCTAAACCGAAACAATCATCTCAATCATGCTCATGGGCCACATACACGAAACAATTCGACCTTCCCGAACCCACGTCCGGCCAAGGGGGCAATCCGCCGGTTCGGAGGCCCTTCGTACCCACGGCCTCGAATCCCGACTCACACCCTAAAAACAGGGCAATTAAAGACGCCGATCACGTGTACCACCTCCCCTTTTCACCCAACCCTGGGGAAAGGCGAAAATAATTCTCCGCAAGCCCGCCGATCACCATTTTCCAGTTGTCAGGGATAAAACTCTCCAGTAGTGCACTGGTGGTGGGGTAACTAGGGCGTTCGGGTGGCTTATCCCGAGCAAGCGAAGAAGGACTACCAGTAGCTCTTGGTACCTGGTACGGGATGGTCGGGGTATCAGTCCGAGCATGGATTGGCCCAAGCTTTGATGGGGAGGGTATTTTATCCGGGATTAGGGTATATGCCGACTCTACTTTAAACGCTGTGGGGACCCCACCAATGTGTGAGTATTTTCTAGGGCATAGCGCGCGGGTGCTAATATCAGTGAAAAAGTACGCAAGTGCAGAGTTACAATTTTTTCCGAGCCGGCCGACATTCCCCGGGTGCGGGGTGGAACTGGTGATGGTTATGCGGCGAGTGTGGGGACAAATACTGCTTCCAGTTTCCCACAGTAGCGCACGCAGCTGAGGAAAATTATAAGAACTGACAAAGCTGTTCAATACATGGAAAAATTGACAGAAAGGGCTAGGTATCCGGTGGTACGTAGGCTACGAGAGTCTAGCTAGCTGCCCGAGGTATCAAGGTGAAGGGACAATATGTATGTCTGGCGTCGACAACATGTTTAGCCTTTCATTTTCTCTATGAAAACCGGGGAGAACTCCGCATTATGGTTTCGGCCATTTAGGTTCACCCTTCATGGCAGGTGAGGGTGGGGTATTTTAGTATTTTTAAGCCACAAAATAATTGACCCGGCTTGGTTCAAGGGCTGGGGAAATAGTAGATTACTGATCGTTACCTCCTGGTGTATGTGGATATCGGTCCGTTACCAATTTAAAACCTAGAATTGCTGTACCAATTGTTGTCCCTACATCCTTGCACAACGGTATTGCATATGGGCATGGGGTTATTGCGCTATGGTGCTGGTAAGTATGGACACACGTTATTCGTTTTTTGGAATACAATTAATTACATAGATACTTACAAGCGCATGTTTGGCAGAGTTTCCGCTGAAAGTTCTATAGGTTTAGCTCAGCCAGGGGGAGAAAATGTCACTGCCACAAAACACAACTCCATGGATCCAGTCATTCCCGAATGAAATTACCTCCCCAAGTAGTACTTTGGAGAGCTAGATTGAAAATTCTCTGGAACAAAACCGGTCAATAAGATATCGATCAGATCTTCCCCATCGTTGGAATTACTGCTGATCATATTTCTCTGCAAAATTGAGATTTTACCCTCAACAGGCCCCCCGCTCCTAAAGAACGATGACGCAAACTTTATTCACAATATAAACTACCTTTCGCACATCATTTTACCGGGAAGCGGCGTGACCTGTTTTTTTACTTATATCATTAACTTTCGGCAATGCCGCCGTCGCCGCGTGCGCTGGGGTACAACCTCAGGTACTAGAGTACATACGTTTCCACCCATGGTTTAAATTCTTCGCCAATATTATGGGGATGACTTCCTGGTCGTGCATAAGGCTGTATCACCTAAACCACGAGATTATCTGGTGCATGAATATTGGTATCCAAGCTTGAACCGCCGGTTTTATTATAAGCGGGAACTGAAGATTAGTTTCCCCGAATATACCCTATCAATGTACCACTAAAGAGACTCATCCCACGCGAGAGGAAGGGGGCAGAGTTGATACTTTCGATAGAAAGTTGGAGCGCCCCAGATCTGCAGACCATTGCAGAACCAGCAGCTGGGATCGAGGCTATTATGAAAATTGATGTTATGTATGTACTCTACCTACATAATGTCTAATCATGAATTCGCTTATAATTATTAACTGACTGACTTGAAAAAGTAGAAAAGTCGATCTGTGGAGTTGATAACTGAGTAAGACAATCTCAGTCAGTACTTTGCATGCACCTGTCTACTCTGGAGCACTCATAATCACACTGCATACTCGTACTCTACATAGAGCATTTCATATTTCCCGTTAGACCGAAATAAAGATGGGTATTTTCTACCTCATGATCAGTTGTGGGTGTGTTTAGATTGGGAGAATATTAAAAGACTTACCTCAATTCAAGTATCTCTGTGCTCTATGTATGTACCCTGTCCGTAAATAGGTACTATTCTTCTGGGCTGTCTTGTGAGGCTGACGATATTCTATCAAATAAGCAAGTACAAGCACAATGTATGTAAATACCTTACCAACCAGCCGCAGTGGGATAAGTCACTAGTTGTACCAGACATGTACCTATATACTGATCATTGTCTATAATGTGATGGTATCGCCAACGCACTCGCCCCATTATGAACCTGAGGCCCTGAAACATTGAGACGAGAAGGCTATTTTTATCGCTTTGGTTTCTTTTCATTGGATGCCCCAGGCCGTAGACGCTTCAGAGAATGCGGGGTTAGGGTTCGGGAATTTAAGCTTTGGGAAACGCTGACGAGAAGGGAGATTTTAGTGTCGATCACATAATCTCATGTTCAGCCGCAAATGTGGCACACTCTAGCTCCCGCAGTCTGAGACAGATGCAAGTTAGCTTACCGATAGTACTTACACCACCTGGTCAAATTATTTGCGCATGCTCTTTACAGCATCAGGTAAAGTACAAACATCGACCCTTACTCTAAACCCTCTTCCCCGTTAACAAATTACTTCCCTGGGTGCAGACAGACAGTGCTAGTACTGATCCCGGGCCTACTGTTTCTGCGGGGAGAAATGTACTGTCGGGTAAAGAGCCAGAACCAGGCCCTATAGTCCGTTGATAGCTGGTAACTTCCGGTGGCTAAAATAGGTAGGTATTCTTTCTCCCAAACGGCCTGCACGGTCCGTACCCCTGTTTGCTACTCTAGAGCAGAAGAAAGAAGTCGCGTTGACGTTGACGTTGGGCGACCCCGCCTATTATCGGCTAGGCAGGGTACATAGGCTTCACAATTGATAGAGATAGTAAACTACAATACCTACTGCTCCAGGTCTATTCACTTCCATCCCTCCACCATGGTTCCCTCAAAAGCTGAAACCGCAGGGCAGAGACAGCACTTCCTGGCCTATAGCATGGCCGTAGTATGCAAGCCATTCAGGACACCTCAGCGCTACAAACGTGGCGGTTATCTGCTATTGGTTCTTACGTTTTTGGCCTTTTGCTACCACACCTCCTGTCTCATTCAAAAACACCAAAGCTCTGGAGGAATGAACTATTTTGAAGATGGTGGGTGGGTCCCTGCAGGTACCGGTATACTGAACGTGTTTAAGGACACCAGCCCCTTCCTTATGTTACTTATAAATACCGTTTCCCTTCTATTCGTCCCTCAGCCATCAGATTTAAATACATAAAGCCTCACTCCCCAGTATCCTGTGTACATTTACATCAACTACAACTAACAACACTCACAACAGTATCAATCATGAAATACTCAACTCCCGCCGCAATCTCTCAAGCCATGTGCGCTCTACTCTTTGGCTCATCGGTGATGGGCAAAACACTCTACGTCGGTACCGGTGTAGCTGAGATCCTCTCCTACTCCTTCGATGGCACCTCGTTCGCACCCATCTCTTCCACAAACGACTCCTTCCCTTCGCCCACATGGCAGACATTCGACGGTGATATCATGTACTCCGTTTCTGAGTCTGGCGGAACCACCCCAGGAGCTATCACCTCATATCATGTCGAAAATGGGACATTCACAAAGATCAGTCAATCCGCTGGACTGCCGGGCCCAGTACACATTGCATTGACAAAGAACAAGAAGGGTCTCATTACTGCCGCATAGTATGTTACCTTCCCCTTTCCCCATTCCGTCCATACTAACGTCTCTCCAGCGGCGGCCAAGGAACCAACTCCTTCGTAACCAACAACGGGTATCTCCAGAAGAACCAGCAATTCACCTACGACGTGAGCTCCATCGTCGAGGGCCGCCAGGGCGAGTCACACCCTCACGGAGTGTTTATCGACCCCACTGGCGCCTTCGCCGTGATCCCTGATCTCGGCGGCGATGTCCTCCATGTCTACTTCATCGCCGGCTCTAGCTACACGAACAACATGACTCCACTCCCCGACGTCGCAGCCACCGTAGGAAGCGGTCCCCGCCACGGCGCCTTCTGGCCCAACAAGGAGGGCCAGAAGGCCACCCACTTCTTTGTGGTTGCGGAGCTCAACAATGAGATCACGGCGTACTCGCTCACCTATGGAACCGGCACATTGACCATGACACCGATCACCACGTACAGCACCTTCGGCTCTAAGGACAAGGTCCCCGTCGTCACTGGCGGACCTGCCGCTGGCGAAATCGCTATCTCTGTAAGCACCTTCCCAACCCCCCCCCCCCCCCCATATTAACCCCACACGTAGACTAACAACCCGCGCACAGTCTGACAACAAATTCCTCTACGTCTCCAACCGCATCGATCGTTCCTTCCCCAACGTCGGCTCCTCCGGCAATGGTAGCGACTCGCTTGCGCAGTGGAACATCAAAACCGATGGCACCCTCGAATTCGTCGGCCTTACTCCCGCGGGTGGGCTCAACCCGAGACATTTCTCGTTTGTGACGCTGGGCGGAAAGGACTATGTTACGGTCGCGAACCCCGCGAGTGGCGATGTTCAGTTGATTGAGAGGGATCCGGTGACCGGGAAGCTGGCGGAGGTGTCCACGGCGTTCATTTCAATCCCCGGCGCGAGCGCTGCTACGTGGAATTAGGCGGCAGTGGTGGGTGTTTTTTGGTGGTTTTTTATTTTTTTGGCGTTCTTTTTTAGGGAGTCATTTTTGGGTTTATTTTTTTGTTTATTTCTGTTCTCTGACTGGTTTACCACGAATCTTTACGATTGCATTTTGTTTGTTTGTCGCTGTCTGTTTTGGAACGTTTGGGGCGCGTGTTAGAATCGATACATACTTGTCCAAACGCGCTTTTTACGAGGCTGCTTGATCTATCGCTTCTTGATGTTTCTCTTCTCTTTACATCTCAGGAAACAAAAGTAAATGATTTTTTGTTATCTTGTCCGTCGCTCTTTTTTTACCATTCAATTCAATGTAGATAAATAAAGTACATGAGGTTTAAGCTTTCAGGGTTTTACTTCGCCGCATTCCTGCCTTCCACGCCTTACTTCATCTCTACTGTGGACTAAGCGAATCTCGTTCCACCCCGCTGCAAGATTGCGGCGGGATTACTACAGAGTTTGGTGATTTTAGCTTTCTGTGGGGTGATTGTACAATATAGAGTTAGACTAGAGAGCATGTACTCCACATGAAAGTACATTCCTGGCCGGTGTTGTACGTACTAACACACGATCCCAGGTTAGTGTGGCAGTAAGCTTTGGGATCCGGAGGCTTAGGACGAGTGATACATTGTGCACACCGTACTCGAGCCTATAATATTATGCTAGCAATTAATATATTATCGTCTGATTGAATTGCTCATCTACCTGAGGCTGGCCGTTATTGTTTTTAGGGTAAGCGCGCGCGATTCTTATTTCCACCCACCTGCTCACCTACCTACCTGCTCAGACTCCCTCCAGGCACAACACAGAAATAAATAATTGTGTATTTCCGACAAGGCTTCATATCGAAATGTCAACACCGTACTGTGAAGGATTCTCCACCCAGGATCGACAGGGGCATGAGCAATGAATATCGAAATTTCGAGGCCCAATAGGTAAGCATGGTATATCCCCGTTCATTCGATCGCCTTCAGCGCTGCTGGATTCAGCGCGAACCTGAAACGGCTGGGAGCCAAGCCAAGGCGGATACTATGGACTGAATGTGCTTCCAGAAGGATTGGCGATCGTGTCTTGTTGAGATGTGATATCTTTGCCAGGCTGAAGATATCCCGAGTTCTTGGTACTTGGTAGATTCTCGCTCGGTTGCTGAGACTTTGAACGTTGCAAGGGATCGCGTGACATCGCGTGATGTCAACTGTTTCATGGATGGGAATCTCTATTGACCACAGTATTTCCGGAGAGAGTCCTGGTGCGGCTGCGGCGAAGTGCTGTTTTGTGTCTTTGGCAACATCCGAGCCTTATGATACAAGGCGTGCAATTCCTAACTATTACATGATATTCGACGTCTCGGTGGTGATAGAAATAAAGGTGTCATATTGTCCGGCCGCAGGCTCCACAGTAATCAACCTAAATTGAAACTCAAGCGGGCTGGGTGTCCTGGAGCTAAGCACCCTGATAAGTGCACATTTGAACACGCCTAGAATATGCGTACCTGCATATTTCTTACATGTGGTTGACATGTAAGTTACCTCTCTCTTCCAGTCAGGTGCTGCAGCACACCGCATGCCCACAAATAGAAGCACTGCCCTGAATTTGCGACACTTGCACTTTTATCTACCCCAGGTGTGACACTGGAATGATAAACCATTCGGTCTGCCAGGCTGCGATAAACGTATTTGGTGTGAAATGTGGAGCATGGGGTCGAGCAGCGCTGACTTTTTCCCATATACGTTTGAAGATTCCTCGAGCGAATGACCGATCGCACCCTGGAATGCTGTAAAAATACCCGGTGAATATGTGTCTATGTTTAATATCCGAATTTGCTGTCGTTGACACCTTCCAGAAATGTTTCTTCACCCCCACATGATGTCAGTTACGGGAAGACGCTGAGGTAGGAACATGATCATTATATTCAGGGGGGTGATAGCCAATTTATCATGAGAGAATATAAGATAACTTGAGGTCTTTGTACATGATGCAATCATGGCCTATCACTCGGGTAGTCAACCGTACCCAAACAACATTCGAATATGTATAGAATAAGAGTCCGTTACCCATGCAAATATTTCTTGAAGAACAACTCCAATCCAAGCTGAGTGCTCTCCGAGATTCCGGGAATGCCGCCCGGACATGAATCAGTCAAGTGATGTAGCAGGTTCGAGATCTTTGTTTGTGCCTCTGTACTTCAATCCTTGTCTTTATAATTCAAATAATCTGCACCCACACTTTCACCAAATTTATGTCAGCTGAGAAATTAGTTATAAAAGTCATCTTGCACAAAAGCAAATGGAAGGGAGGCCTGACGTCTTCCGTGTTAGGAGAGAGCAATTCTCCCGCCGATCGCGAAGCACTAGCAGGTACTTCTATCCTGGAAGGAACGATCTCCGTCTTGGGAATAATAATTCAGCCCTGATCTTAAGTCTCGTGTCAGGAGCGTACATCTCAGGGTGTTAATTTTCCGGGATTCAACCCACGCTTCCGAGATGGGCAGAACTAGATGGAGTTGAGAACATTAGGAATTAGCAATGAACATAGCAAGAAGGACATATGTCGGGAGCAGCAAGCGGGAACGACGTGTAGGAAGAGTGTGGGTGGAGAGAGAATAGTGTGAGAAGATAAAGGTGCTTTAGGTGATGGCCTTGGTGGTGGCAAGGGGGGTTTGGTTACTGGAGCTGGGGGTGTCGAGACAAAGTATACATATACTAGTCGATAATTAGCGCCAATTGGCCGATCGCGCAACATAAACGTTGGGCAGAAGTTTGCCACGTCATTGTAAACCTGTAATGAATTGATTGATGGATTCATCAAGTTACATGAATGAATATGTGTACGCTTATGCTGTCTTCACATTCCCAAACTTTCATGCACAACGTCTACACACAGCATCCTGTCTCTGGCCAACCCTCGTATATTTCTGGTATTCTAGGATTAATGCAAGTTGAACCATATCCAGTACTCGACATATTCACGAGATAAGATGCCATAACTTAGTGGAAATCTTCTTTGGTTAACTAGTATGGCTCTGATTTCGACCTTACATGCCATTGGCCTTAAGATATCTCCCAAGTACAAACTATCTAGAGACATCTCTGGCCGTATAGAGATAAGAGTGTCTAAGCTCAAATAATTCGCCCGGGGGTGATCTAGAGGCTATAACTTACTAAAGAGACAGCCAGGATCGTAACCCAGGGCCCCTTTCGCTACACATGCATCTACACTGGTTCATAGATGACCCGAATACCCACATTGTATGTAACGGATACCGATATGTAGGTTCCGTATAACTGAGAACGAATTCGAAAACCCCCCCCTGATTCACTCCCGGGACCTAGGGGAAATACAACCGACTACTTCGAGGGCTCGAGATATCTTTTATCAACGCGGCGAATCCAATTGACCAGTACCACGGATTACAGGTAAGCTGTTCATGGTGCAATAGTAGTTTACATACTCTAACAGTATTCTACGTTTTGGTAAAGATCTTCATAGGATATCACTCGTAATCCGTGAATCAGCCAAACTAAGATACCCTCTCAAGGGTCCAATTTGCACTCACCTCACTATCTGAGAGCGTGGGGAGAACGATTAGAATTATGGTAAATACCATGATTTCGGTAAATCCTGGCTACTCATCTGGGTATCCCTTGATGAATCTAGACACGTTGGTACGTAGAGTGGAGATGAAGGAAAAACAGTATAGTTCGACCTACATATGTTTCCAAAGTTAATTTAACAGTAACTAACATAATAAATAAACCCTTGAACACCGGGAAAGATAAAATCTTGCTAGTTACCAAGTAATCACAAACAAATGACAAATTAAGGAGAAGTAACTGAATCAGCCAACATAGAAAGTTTTGCTGTTCATAATCTCTGAGACGGTACAAATCGAGATACAGCAAAAGATTTAATAATTAAACTCTTACAGAAAGAACTAGATTCATGCAAATGCCAGGTAAGTGACACTAGCTGAGTGCATTGAATTAGAAGAAGCACTTATACACCACGATAATCCCTTCTCTGTTACATCTGAAACAACCGTCTCAACCTCTAGTCCGGAATTGTTCGGCGCATCGATATCCAGCGAGTCAAACCCCATAAAAATGCGAGGTGGAGAAGTGAATCCGTAGTCATGGAATTCCTGATACCACGTTCGGATGAAAACATTTTCTGACCGACTTTTGTGGTACTAAAGGTACCCTTAAAGACATCCTTTCTAGTTGCGGGATAAGCAAGCCACGTAATAATGGGTTCCAAGAAGTATTCGGTTTTGGGTTCCAGAACATTAATCACAAAACCTGTCGTAGTGACGTTGGTCGCACGCGCATGGACTTTTACTTCAAACCGCTCGCCATTATTTTCCTCGTGGGTGAAGTCAGAGAACCACACCGCGACGTGCGGTATTGCGGGATACGGGGACTTGAAGGTGACGTGAATTTCCTTAGTAGATCGTGTTTCATTCCAGGGGTAGCAATTGTAACATCTGGTATCGACTCTCCCGTGCTGAAAACCTTGTTCGCTGCCGATTTCTATCCAGTTGATCGCTACCTTTAGCGACCCCGAGCCCGAGGAGTACGATTCTGTTTGAACAGGAACGTGTATGTGATGGTCGCTGCTTGAGAAGCTGTGCTTGCGTGATACGGGAGTATTGAGCTTCAGTTTTGTGAATGTCACCGGTAAAGTTATATTATGTATTGCAGACGAATACCCGCCGGATTCCAACGGTATTTTAAAGCCCTTGAACTGGTAGAACCCGCCGTCGCAATATACACCTTTTAAAGTGGCGCTATACTTCCCAACAAACGGGTCTTTACGCAGTGCTGGCTTTGCGGCAGAATCAGCGTCGGATTTAACTCCCGTACCTATAGCCACTGAGTCTAGATATAAACTGACGATTAGACAGTGATCCAGTAGACGCTTTCCCTAGCCACCAAAACACCTGCGTCACTCGAAGTCTCGGTACAATCGGTGGCAGGTATATAGTCAATAGACCAAAAATGGCTTCTTTCTTCATTTTCGTGGACTACCCTCTCGGGTGAGGGGGTGGATATGGAGGAGTTTTGACGGGACCTGTCGGGGGAGAGGGGGGGAGAACCTTTAACGTCCGAATCATTCACCTCTTTCACTCCCTCCTCCCCGCTCTCATTCAACGCATCCTTCAACTACCCCCTCACCACCCCGTCTCAGCATTAACTATGCTGGGAGCAATTAACAAAAAATAGACTACATACGCTTGCAACCAGACGCTCAAACACCATCTCAGGCGCGGTAGACACATATTTCAAGCTCTTTACGAACTCTTGCGGCAAGCTGTCAGTAAGCGCAATAGCATTCGACTGCACTGGTAATTTGGGGGTTTAACCTTGATACTCCACCGCCAGCTGCTGCGGCGTCAAGAAGGAGCCTGTGGAGAGATGTTTCGGGGGTGTGTATGGCGTAGTGGATATCGAGCTTTTTTTTAGTATGGAGTGGTTGGGGGAGGCCATGCCGAAGATTGGTAGATGCGGTGGGGGGGGTGGGTCGGATGTTGGAGATGTTTAGATGGCCGGTGCGGAGAGCTAGAGAGGTATGTGTTGTTTATTGTTTTTACGAGTGGGCGGGCGCAAGGCCAAAGATATTTATTTCCCCCAAAACCGGCGCTTAGTCTTGCGCGGGAAGAGGTGGGTTGGATGCCTGACTGACGTAGGTAGAGTGTTTATGTTTAGTATGCATGTGAAGATATGATATTTGACGTTAGGCGCGCACTCTTGATTGGGTTGCCTGCATTGCTTTGGTGGGGTGATCATATATACATGTTCCGCTCGATTGTTCTACTCACTAGGAGTGCCATACAAAATTTGAACAGGTCGAACTAGCGTTTGTCAAGGCAGGTGTTAGGTAGGAACGTGTCAAGACGACTTTTTTGATATTTTGTGGTTTTTCTACATTGCTTCTCTTAATTCTATAGCTGTGAAAACATTTCATCAGACTACTAGAGAAGAATCTAGAAACCGAAATATAACCAGCCATTCTCAAAAAAACAAGGAAAATCTACCTTGCATGAAGTGACCGAAATAAAGGAACGAAAAAGAACAAGGAAAAATCAAATGAAATAAAGAAATGGTCCCGGATTTCCGGAAGGGAATAAGCAATTTCCCGAAATGAAGAAAAGAAAATAACGGAAAATCAGACTGGTGGGTCAGGTTTATTCCGTCGGGAACCCTGTCCCAGCAGTGTCCAGCAAATTAACAGAGCTGTCCTATTCAGAATATTAATTTACATAAATAACATCCGTACGTACTCAATTACTCTTTTGTCCATCAAGGTGAATTCGTCCGTGCCTTTGACCTCACATTGATTACCGTTAAACCTCGAATAATCCACTATCCCCGTATTTATATGTGGTAAGGCGAATTGGCGTATCAAACTTCACGGAATCGTGCAGATACACACTTTTTCTCACCCGGGGTTAGGGTTTGGCCCATTGATGTCAGATACCATTTAATGACCCCATCGAAATATTCTATTTGGGGACTCAACTATCTCGAGATATAGAGGAGAGGCGTCAATGGGAAAACATTGATTTTCCGGCGGAAAACAGGAAACCCCGGAAACAGTCAGTAAAGTCGTATTTTATCGCCTTTAACATGCCTTTAACATGCCTTTAACTGGGAATGTCGTCAGTAAAGTCGCATCTTATTGCCTCTAACATGCCTTTAACAGCTAAATGCATCAGTAAATGTGTCGGCAAACCTTTAACATAAAGTAATGCGGTTATTGCATCAAATAATGTGTATCTCGCAACTTTTTGTATGGGAAACGTCAAAATTGATACATTTCCACGGCTACTAGAGGGTCAGCCATTAATATGAGATAATCAATCAAATCAATCAATAAGATCAGCTATTAAAATTATGGCACAGTTAGTTCATGGATTATCACTCGCTATCGGTGTGAAATCACTTCATGATCAAACCATTTTTGTTTGTTCCGGTACTTTACTTTTATTTTGGTGATGGCTGCTGTCGCTGCAAAGATGGTATTCTCTAGTAAGTTGTAACTAACCCGTTGATGTCAAGTCACACTGTCTGCAAAAAAATAAAACCATCTGTTCTTTGCGAAACCATACAAGACAGGTCTGCACTACATAGTAGACATCAACTGTATTTGTCAATTCGACTGAAACCAGTTACCGTCACTTGAAGAATACTACCAGCCGACGAACAAGAGACTCTGGGCTAATATAATAGGAATGAAAAGAACCGGTGTCGGTGATCTCGCTGCTTGGCTGTTGCTTGCCCTGCTTACTTGGAATCATCTCTGTTCGTCAAGTGGTAGTATACATGCGTCAAGAGACGGTGAACAACTGTATAAGTCTCACGAGCTGGATGCCCGGGTGTTCGGTCATATCTGGTTTCTGACTTATTTAGCATCCATCATGCATATATGAATATCTCAATAATGATAAGGGGCAGGCGCGGGGGATTAAATTATATGAGCTTTCCGCGAATTACTTCTACTACCTCCATTCACAAAAAAAGAGAGACGGGATCCGACCCTGAGCATAAACACCGTGAGCCACAAGTGCAATCTGTATACAGTGTAGTGCAGTCTAATGTAGTGGCTTAGGTAAATACAAACTCCGCTCTGGCAAGATAGCAGCAGTACAAGCACCCCCCCCCCCCCCACCCACAACGAACGCCCTTAATTGATACACAGATACTCGAAAGAAAAAAGCTATTCCCAGAATCCTCTGAGGTGGCCACCCATGGGAATACCGCCCGCCACGAAGCCAGGATAGCCGCGCCGCCCAGTCACAGCGGCGGCTACCATATTAGCCAGTGCGGGAACGGTGGGAATGGCGGGAACATATGCGGATGACCGCCCATCCCCAATGGGTTGTCTGTGGTAAATACTTGGACGTGGTCCGCCTCAAACACGAGGTTCATCTTAGGCGTGTGGTCTGTCTTGGGCGTTTCATCTATCTTGGGCATGTCGTCTATTGGGGGGGTTGGCGGCGGCGGCGGTGGGGGAGGGTGTGGCGGGCACTGAACGGGTTCGCAAACGCAACGACCTACAGCGTTGGTGGTTGTGTGAGTGTTTTTCTTTCTCTCAGTAGTTCGGGGGGGGGGGGGGGGGGGGCGAGGGAGGGAGGGAAGGAGGGGCTAGGTTGGTTTGGATTGGGTTGGCTAATAGCCATGGCACAACGCACGAGTGGATCCGACTGGCCGCCCGCCGCTGTTCATGCTCGCTGCCCTAGAAGCGCCTCTTACATTCTCGGTTTGTGAACGCCAGGTTCCTGTACCCAGCAGTAAACCTCGTCGCCCCCTCGCCCACTGCCTCCGCCACTCCCGTCCCCGCCATCCCCACCGTCCCAGCACCCAACGTCCCCGTCCACAGCTGCACAATGCCAACCATGGCCGCCAGCAGTAGCAGCACGTCGGTGGCGCGCCCTCCGGCGCGCACGGCCACTGTTGCGGCGGCGCCAAAGACGGTGAAGAAGAGGGTGGTGTAGACGGTGGTATGGAGGAGAGGCGTGTTGGTGATGCGGGACTGGATGATAGTGAAGAGGACGAGGCCGAGGGTCCACCAGAGGAGGAGGCAGGGAGTGTTGGGGGTGGTGGAGGTTGTGGTTGGGGTTTGCGGTGTCTTGGAGGGGGTGGGCTTGGCTGTTGGTTTGGGTATTGTGGTTGGCTTTGGAGTCGGAGGTGCCATGGTGGGAGTTAGGGGTGCTGGTGTTGGTGCAGGTGCGGGTGCGGGTGCGGATGGCTCTGGGGGTGCCGTGGGGGGACGCAGCTGCGGGTTTGGGGTTGGATTTGGGGTGACTTGGCGCATGGCTGATCACTCGGTTGCTGCAAGGGAGTGGATTTGTAGTTGGAGACAGCAGTTGGAATCTTGACTGGTGGGTGAGATGGGGAGAGCTATAGCTGAATATATACTGCGAAGTATGTGGCAAGGACGGTACGTTTGTACTGCGTCATTCAAACAACTGGCCTCGGGAGATGGCCCTAGCTGGTAGATATAAATAAAAGTGTATCCTAGGAAATAACCCTTGGGAGTGTTCAGTCGAAGCCTATCCGTTAATAATCTTGGGAGAAACACTTTCCCCCAGACTTGGAGACCAGAAATAAGTAACTTGATATATTTGCAACCCATATTCTGACTGTTAATGGCGGAATATTCTGTCTTTCCGGCTTCTCTACTAATATGTAGCTTGTCCACCAGAGAGCACTGTAATTAAGGCAGTGCGTGTTCTGATGGCTGTAGAAAGCAAGCCATTAGATGAGAGAAGAGATGATGATGATGATGAGTGTAATGGGAATAGGACTACCAGCTTAGTTTCTAACTTATGTGGTGTAGTTGAGGACAGGTTGTCAGGCCACCAATTCCCCAGAAGTCCACAGTTGTGGAATGAGAGTGTGGAAGTCATGCATCCTTTATCTGGCCGGACAAGAAGAATAGAACTGCTTGACTGGCAGTATCTTCGTTGAAGAATCTTCCTCCCTGGTCTGTGTCTGTCGAGGTATCGGTGTACATGATGTTGGGCGTTGTGGGGTGTCGAAACACGTTGCGGAGGTTACGTGGTTGCGAGCAGTTAGGGATAGCTGTTAGGTTTGTGACCTATAAATATATGTAATGGGGGACTTCCCGTAAGCAATAGAGCACGTTCTATCGCAATAGCAGGTGGTTCTTAGATAGATCCAGTTCCCATATGTTTCTATTCGCCGGACTTGTTCCATTCATTTACTAAGGCAGATAGGGTATAGTAGCAGTGGACGTTTCCTAGTGAGTTCTGTATCCTAACAGAAAAAGGAAGGTGAAAGTACACAAAGTTCTATTCAAGCGGATAGAAAATGTTCTATCCAATAGAACTCCCCTCGAAGATGGTGCTCTATCCAGTTTCTTAGACACCAGTGTTCTATTCGACAGAAAGACAAAACAAGGTCTATTGCGCGATAGAACGTGCTCTATTGCTTATGGGAAGTCCTCCAATAAGCTAGCTGCGGCAACCGAAAAAACAACCATCACCATCATCACCGAAACCGTTTCATCCTTCCATCAACCTTCCCCATCATCATGATATCTTCCCCCCAGAGCAAATGGAGCAGGGAATGACCCCATGAATCAGAGCACAAAGTTTACCCGGTCGTTTGATACAGCGCTGTCTTTATCTCTTAATTCAAGACTGCCTTGAGCTTTGCTTTCTCGCCCTCCCGCCTGGTTATACGGTTCAATATCGGCGAGGTTCCCGGAAGAGAGCTGTACTGATGCTGAGGATGACCTGGAATTTCGGGCCTTTACAGCTGGCAGGCCGACCTCAAGTCCGGACGACAATCTATTCTGGAATATTATAAAGGAAATTAATTGAATTTAGGAGAATCTATAGAGTATTACGCCATCTATCCCATTAAAGCCATCCACTCCACTCTAGATCTATCCCCCCCCCCCCCCCCCCCCTACACTAAACGAACCCGCCCACCCCCATTCCCACCGCACCATACGTGGTCTCGACACTCCCGAAAGCTCCCCTCCCCATCCCAATTAACACTCCGGGGTTATACACTATCGGCACTGGCTCACTAATCCACTTTCCATACTCCACCGCAGGCCTCATCATGATATCCTGCAGGTCGAAGCTCAGCAGCATGCAGTACCGGTCCAGATCCAGGTTGTTCGGACCAGTTCCCCACGGATTCTCAATCTCGAGGCCAACCTCGCTCAGAGCCATCAACACATACGCCGTCACCATCGTCACCGGCACTGTCAGCCACCCGAGCGTGCGGAAGAGCTGGCTGGGCAGCACAAGGATGAACATCCACACGGCCCTCGAGATGGCAATGTTGTAGCCAAGGGGAATGGGCGTGCGCAGGAGACGCTCACACGAGGAGATGCAGGAGGTGAGCGAGTCCATGTACAGAAGCAGATGTGTAAAGACCTGGGTGTCTACGGGGCGGGTCTGCCGGAGGTGCTCGAGGTATGCTGAGATGTGGAGCGTGATCTGGATTGGGTGGTTTGCGGTATCATGGTGGAGATGGAGTTGGTGGTAAGCTGGAAGCCCCTTCAGTAGCTCCTTCAGCTCCCCAAGCTGTTCCCAGTCGCGCTCACCGCGAAGATGGTACTTGAGCGCGACAGCAAATGCGTGCAAGAGCTCAATGGCCTCTTTTTTTACCTCAAGATCGGATTTTGCCGACGGGTCGTGGTCCGCGGGGGTCTTGAGCGTTGGGATGTGCAGCCATATTGTACGCGCGATGTTGCGGGTGAGAGCCGAGATCTTGTCCCATTCCGTGCGACCCTCCCACCAGCGGGAGTAGGCGGACGTCATGCGGAAGCTGATTGACAGCGCGACGATGAACCTGTCGCTTTGTTAATATGGAGAAGATTGGGGCGAGCGAAATGGCAAGGGAAACATACCCCCATACGGGAAGAGAATTGGCGTGTGTAGAGAATATTTCTCGTTGACATCCGACGAGAGGTAGCAGATGAGCGCTGCAAAGAGGCCTGCTCCAAGAATCTATCCCTCGCACAAGATATTAGCAACTCTCCGTTATCAATCCCCCGGTCGGCGCATGCCCGGGTAGTTGCCGATGTACAACATACCTGGGGAAGATGGATTCCGCCGCCATGGACCCGTAACGAGTAGGGTACCCAGGTGGTCTTGTTCTTGCGGTCCTGCTGCAGCTTCATGCCGCGCCAGTTTGCGTCATGGAACGATCTGCGGGGTGGTGGTGGTGGGACCGCATGGCTTCAATGCTTTATTTATATGAAAAACCTTTTTTTATGATTTTACTTTGGCGTGACAAGTTGGTGTAGCTGGATTGGGATCGGATGGAACGAGCAGATAAAATGAAAAACAGACGATATCCGCATATGCCGAAACTCCTTCTTCTCTGATCGTACGGTACTGTGGACCATAACAAGCAGCAGAAAAGGAATGGAAGGATTACTACAGCCAGCATTGTGGGTGGGCTGGGTGGGTGGACGGGTTGCAGGCAAGTTATAGGCATCCATGGGCTCCCTATTCCAGCCGAAAAAATCGGGTGATTTTTTGTGTTTTTTATTTTTTCGACCTGTAACTATTCCGGGTCGTTGATATTTGAGGGGGACAGACCCCTACTCTAGGGATTCCTCGGGCCGGCATTGGAATTGTGAGGGGCGCAGTTGGGCGCTCTGGCTAGCTTTTGAGGGAATTTTTTGTACTGGACACTGGCACTTTATGGTATGGCTGGTAATATAGCTGGCTGTACTGGGCGGTTTTGTGGGGGATCAGTGATCTGAGATTTTTGAGGGTTTTTGTGTGTAGGTACACACATAGGGTACTCTACAGGGGGGGGGGGGGGGGGTTGCTTACCTAGTTTGAAGGAGGTTTGAAGGAGAAAGGAGAGAGTCGAGCGTGGGTGCGTGGGTTTGCGGGTACATACGTGGGGTTTGGGGGGGGGGGGGGCTGTTATGTATGGTACTATAGGGCGAAGTATTAAAGGCAAGGTGATGTCACATTTCGTCTTGGGCTCTGTTGGAGAATGGAGAGATATGAATGGTGCGGTTATGAGAAGCAGTCAGCTGGTGAAGGAAGAGCTTTCTGTAACTCCCTCAATCCTTCAACTCCTTCACTAGCGGCTCTCGAAATAAGTACGGACGTAACCCCAATGCAGAGAGACATGGCCAATCCTCGCGTGTTTGCTCGATATTCCCCAGCACAGATCCTCGAAACAGCGGGGGGCCGAGAAACAAAATCTCCTCCTTTCCTTCCTTGCTTCCTTCCTGCTTGCAATCAATAAGGATATTCCGAATTACATATAATCCCAAATTAATTAATCCGCAGTGGCCATCCCTCCAACCCATCCTTCCTTCCTTACTCAACCCTACAGGCTACCACAGTAAAAATTCCACCCTAGCCAGTAACAGTCAGCTGGCATGTGACAGCCCCAAACCCCTGCACCTCGCGGCTGAAAAATAACACCCTAACCCGGTTCGGCACTAGCGTACCGGTCGTGCATTATCTCCCGACGCGGCTGCTTCGCTACGTTCTGCATACAGAACCTGGTTGACTGGGCTACTCGTAACGACATACAGATTCTGCATCGTGGGGAGGTGTTCAGGCGGTACACTACATAGAGTAGAGGAGAGGAGAGGAGTGCTGGAGGGGGATATGCGTGCCGGCGCGGATTGAGGCCAGGGCTTCACGATGCTCTAGCTCTGCTGTGCTGAGGCTGCTGAGGCTGCTGAGACTGCCAATTGGTAGAGTATGGTAGGTGGAAGAGGACTGCGGTATGGGATGGGCTGGCGTTGAGGTGCTGTTGTTGTACTCTAGGTAGGAAAAGGTCAGCGAGCTCGGGCGCCACCGTGCACCGGATAATTGCATATAAGCATTTGCACTTGTAACTGTCACGCGCGAGAGAAGTTGGACCGCTCTAGCTCTCGAATTATATAGAGTAGAGGATGGGGGGACACATGTAGGATACATGTAGCTAGGACAGGTTGGAAAGCGATAGATCGAGATAGAGCACAAATGGTAGGGAAGCGAGCGTAGCTCATCCAATCGGGTTCTCTCCAGCTAGATAGGGAACCTTCTATCAGCATCATGTACAATAGAGTATGGACCCGGATTGAGGGATTGTGCTTCACAAAGTTGGTAGAGTAGAGCTGGATGGAGTTGCTAGTTGTGAGGTTGTGACTCGTAGAGTACAGCGTGAGGTAAAATTATTGTAGAAGTATGAGAAGAGTCCTATTGGCCTGTTTCTACAATAATTTTCCCTCTCGCTGTAGAGTTCTGGGAATCAAGCGCCACCGGACGGATAAGCAGTGCAGTTGCATTTATATTATTTACACTGTCACGAGATCGAGAGCAGCATTGAACAACTTCATCCCACTGTGACCTTTATCGATCCAGATTGTTAGTAAAAGGCCGTGAGAATACTGACTGTATTCCGAACTAACTGTCCCGGCATAAGATAACCGCCCCTGAGACTTCTATCAAAGAACTCGCAGATGTCTTTTATACAGGACAGCAGGATGGAACACATATTGGAGGACACATAACTAGGACACATATATGCGCCCTGTTAGGATACGTTGTGACCTATATGTAGCTGTTACCAAAAGGAAGTGTGGCTCAACTCGCGATACAAATAGAGCTCGAGAGGAAAGAGCATTTGTCCCCCCCTCTCAATAAACTTGTTTCATCCAACCAGGTTCTCTCCAAGTAAGAAAGCTTCACTTCCAGTTCCCCGGGAAATTCTTCAGGTCCTAGGATGGTGGATTGAGGCATTAGGAGTTCACGATACGTAACGTCGCTGGTAGATACTAGATCTAGAGTGAAGATATGAGCCGGAGTTGTTGCTAAGAACGCCACGCGGGGAGCAACCCAAGCCAACAACAACTTACTCTAACAACCTAACAACCTAACAAGCTTTCTTCCAACTGCCTTCTCTCTCTCCCTCCTTCCCCCCTTCCCCTTCCCCTTCCCCTTCCCCTTCCCCTTCCCCCCTCCCCTTCCCCCCTCATCCCTCCTAGTCCCTCCCTTTCCCCCGCGCACCACTGCCGTCCAACGGGTGTTAGACTGTTATGTAGTTGTGGAGCGGCTCTCGATCTCTCTTATACCGCCTTCAATTCCTACTGGCTTTTTCTTCTTTCCTTTTTGGCTCGATCACCTTGTTGGCTAGCTTGGTAGTATATTTTTCTTTTTCTTCTTCTCTCTTTCTACTGACGCTATGACCTTCTCGTAGGTTCTGCGCAGGAAGGGATCCGGAAGAGGAGGGAGGAATGGAGGGAGGGAGGGAGGGAGGATAATAGGGAGGCGCTTCAGGGCTGTCTTTCTCTTCTTCTTTCCTTTTCTCTTCTCTTCTCTTCACCATCACCATCACCATCTCTGTGCTCGGTCGGGGCTCCTTAATTGAAGCAGGTGAGTGAAGACCGTAAGTATCATATATCGTGTATCGCGATTGTGCTTGTGTACCCGTCCGAACATCACATCACATCACATCCATCCTCACATCCCTTACTTGCACGCATCCCACGTTACTTCCCGCGCCCTGCGTCTCATCTCCGGGTTTTTCTGCCCTCTCCCCCCTCCACCAACAGGATCTGCACCGCGCGGAGCAAAGGAAGTGAGGAAGTGAAACAAAAACGTCTTTTTCGACAAGACAATGGAGGATGTTGGACATATGCACGATGAGACAACGCGGCTGCTGGACGTTAATACCCCATGGCGGACGGGGTATTTTGCAATTGGAGAAGAGAGAATGGAAACAGGAATTGCAGACATGACAAGATCAGTAGCAGCAGAGGGAGAGGAAGAGAGGTTTCCGACAGCACAGCTGTGTGTTCTCGGTATGTTATTCCACTATCTCCCTATATATATCCTCTCAATCGTCCATCACTATAAAAATCAACAGCTAACAACCCCCCAGCATTCGTCCGAATCATCGAACCTATAACCTTCACCTCCGTACTCCCCTACATCTACAGCCAAACTCGCTATCTTCTCACCACCCCCTCTGACCCCCATCCCACGGGCTCGATAGCGCTCTACTCCGCGCTCCTCATCTCCTCCTTTGCCTTCAGCGAGACGCTCACCTCCCATCTCTGGGGCACTCTCTCCGACAAATATGGCCGCAAACCCATCATCCTTATCGGTCTTGCCGGCTCCCTACTCTCCCTCCTCCTCTATGGTCTCGCCCCCAACATCGCCCTCGCCATGACCGCCCGCATCCTCGGTGGCCTCCTCAACGGCAATGTCGGCGTCCTGCAGACAGCCGTTATGGAGCTGACTGGGGCGCGCGAGGACTGGCGCGCGAAGGGGCAGCTAGTGCTGCCGTTTGTTTGGTGTCTGGGGAGTATCATAGGCCCTGCGATTGGTGGGGGGTTGGGCCCTAGCGGGCGTGAAGGTGAAACCGGCAGCGGAGACAGCGTGGAGATGGGGGTGTATCAGCTCAGTGCGGGGGTCCCATTGATAATGAGGTTCCCGTACTTATTACCCAACATTGTGTGTGCGCTCGTGGCGCTGATGGGGATTGTGGTCGGGTGGCTGTGGATGGAAGAGACGAATAAGGCGGCCACTAAGGACGATACGGGTCTTGCTGTCGGCCGCTACATTCTCGAGGGCCCTAAAGCGCTGTTGGCACAGCTGCTGAAGCGTGCTGATACCACACCGCCGCCCGCAGACGTCGGGGATGAGAGCAATGGTACGAAGGAGGGAGACGACGACGAGGCGGACAGAGTAAGTGTATATGAGTCCAGCGCACTCACTACCGCGAACCCGTCGTCGTCCACATCGCTATACGCCTCTCTCTCCGCCCTCGACTCCACTACAAGCACCCTAACCGGCTCCACCTCCACTCTCCATACCTCAGCAGACAAACCCGCAGCAGCAGCAGCAGGGAAGAAATCAATCTACACTCCCCGCTTTTACTTACTCATGGCCGGCTTCTTTATCCTCTACTACCATACGACGGCGGCCGAGCACCTCCTCGCCATCTTCCTCCAGTCCTCCCCGCTGCCGCCTCTCTTCCCCGGCACCGACATCGGCCTGCTACCCGAGGGCTTCGGCTTCAACACTCACTCCATGGGCGTTCTATTCCTCATCCAAGGCGTCTTCCAGATGACTCTGCAGTTCACCGCCTTCCCCTTCCTCGCGCGGAGGTGGAGCAACATGACGATCTACATCGCAACACTGTGTCTGTATCCTCTTTTCTACGCCTTGATGCCACTGCTGGTACTGTTGACGCCGGGGTCAACAGTGTTTTATAGCTGCCTGGCGGGGCTGCTGGCAATGAAGGTGGTGCTGGAGATTACATGTTATCCGGCGCTGTTCCTGGTGCTGTATGAGACCGCCGTTACGGGGCCAGGGGGTGCGGCCGCGATGGGCAGCGTGTATGGGTTGAGTGCTGCTGTGGCGGGGGCGGCGAAGGGGGTTGGACCAGTAGTGACGGGGTGTGTGTGGAAGTTGGGGGTTGGCGGAGGCGGGGTGGGGTGTGCGTGGTGGGCGTTGGCGGGGATGGGGGGGTTGGGATTGGTAGGTGCTGTGGGGCTGGTTGTTGGTGGTGAGGGGAAGGGGGGAAGGGCGTGGAGGAGGAGGTGGGGGTGGAGGTCTAGAGGGTGTTTTTGTAGATAGGGTGTTTTTTTTATGGTGTTAGCGTGGTGTATTGGTAGTTTGTTTCTTTCTTTATTAGGTTTATGTAGTTTAGGTTGGGTTAGGACATGTATTTTCAGGCACGGTATTAGGTAGTTCGTAGTAATATACAGATTCGCGCGTGCTACTGATAATTGTCCTTTACTCCAAACACTTATCTGATGCTTGTTACTATTTGACCACCATTTGGGCGCTTGTTACTATTCTTCTACTATTCTTCTACTAATTTGTGGAAGGGCTAGGGTTGGACTACTAATCGCCATGTGGCACTGGTTTATTACTGCTTTTTCGACAGACATGGGGTGTCACTCGTCCAGTTCATCTACCCATCCTTTTCATCCCATCCCATCCCATCCAATGGTCCCCCCGTACGACTCATTTCTGTGGTGTCAGGTACAGCGCATTGGTCTAATCCTCTCATCCGTACATCTAGTCTATCTAATCTATCTCATCTATCTAATCCGTCCATTCATCAATCCATCGAACCCATCATCCATCCATCCATCTATCCAATCCATCCATCTATCCAATCCATCCATCTATCCAATCCATCCGTCCATCTATCAATCCGACTAATCCATCGTGCCATTCATCTCATCCTGTCAAACTCCACGTTCCATCTCCATACAGACTACATGTAAGGCTACACACACAGCCACAAGTTCTACCGACACAGCCATCCATCTCATTCATCCATCAACCACCACTCATCCCACGTAACACCACTCGAGCCTGTACCATCTCTACCCAAAATATCCCCGCCGTATGCCTCATCAGCGGCGACAAACTGAAAATATCGAATCCACGCGCATTTCCCCACCGCCGCAAAAAAAAAAAAAAAAAAAACGAGCACGCACAAACCACTACCATTTCGAGGAGACAAGCTATGAGTAGCAAAAGAAAAAAGAAGGAATTGCTCCAGTAGAGATTTGAACTCCAGATCTTCGCATTACAAGTGCGACGCCTTACCCCTTGGCCACAAGAGCGGTGACAACCGGATCGTCAGCGGCGGTTGTAACAAGCAACAAGCTTCCTGCAGCAGCAGAGGCCGGGATTAACCCGAGAACGGAATAGCCGGTTTTGGGGGGGAAATGTGTTCAAGCAGAACATCTTGAAAAAACCTCACAGGAATTCGAGATGCCCGCGATGGGAAAGATGAATATTTGCAGTAAATAAGGGTGGTATAAAATAGCGCCGTTGGAGGTGCGGAGGTTTCTTTTCGGAAAATTAGTAACCACTCACAGCTTATCACCCGCCTGCAAACTAACCGCTCACAGTTTATCACTCACCATCACAGCGTTAGTAGGTACTTTAGAGTATCAATCATCACCACCACCCGCACCCGCTAAACAACCAATATGCCATCCAAACCCCAAACACTCTGCAAATGCACCCTCACCGCCACCACCACACCCACCTACACCGCGACCTTCTCTCCCGGCTGCACACACTGCGCAGCCTGCATCTGCGTGCCGTACACAGCACCACCCGGAACAGAAGACCCGTGGCTGGAGTACCATGCGCTGAATGCGAAATGTAGGTTTTGTTATCCTGTGGATGCGGCGGGGAGGAAGAGGGATCGGGTGAGGAGTTTGTTGGCGAGGTTGGGGATTGGGGGGAGGGAGAAGGGGGTGAAGGAGTTTATTTATGATTTTTGAGAGGTGGGGGGGGGGGGGGTTTGTGTGTGTCTGCGGGTGCGTGGGAAGATGGAGGATGGAGATAGTTGGAGTAGACTTAAGTCGAATTGAATCTAATTAAACTTCATCGAGTTGATTAAACTCCTTGAACTACGACGTAATTAAAATACGTACGCTTCTCTAACCTGAAGCTCGCAGCCAGCCCTCCTGTAAACCTCCAATAGAGGACAGGTACTAGTACAAGTATAGGGCCAACACTTTCCCCCTATTTAATTCCAGGAAGAAGCACGTACAAGTGGCTTTTTATTCATTCCCCGTGGCGCAATGGTTAGCGCGTTCGACTGTTATCGTTTCATCTTCTAATTCTTGGTTTCAACCATCGAAGTCTTTGAAGGAAATGCAATCGAGAGGTTGACAGTTCAACCCTGTCCGGGGAAATTTGAGTCTTTTTTGTTTTGTACCATACTCTGGAGGGTGAAAGAACTTGTTCTGTGTGGGTTTGTGGTGTCGGATTGTCTTTCTTTACTCTTTGTTTAGGGCGGCGAGGAGTATTATTGAGTGCTTAAGACTTCATGCACGTACTCCAGAAATCAATCAATCAATTAGCTTACACTGGGTTTGGTTAGCGGACGAGTTATTTAGTGTGACTACTCCGCAAAGTTTCTCCGATATTGCGAGCTATAATTCCTCCTTAGTGTGGTCCACGAGGACGCTCGAGGCGCGCGAGGTTTGGGGGTGTTCTCGAGGTGCCTCGTCCTCGTTGACCTCTGTCCTTGTCTGTCCTCGAGGTCCGGGACTGTGCTCCTCGAGGTGCCTCGAGGTACCTCGAGGACGATAAAGCGATGACCCGGTAAACCAAAAAGGTGATATTTCTCAAAATGAAGGTAGACTTTATTCATGACCTCATCTGATTAGGGCATAGTAAGTGTGTATTATAGCCAGGAATTGTCCTTGAAAGTTCTCGAGGCGAGGTCAGATATTGTCCTCGAGGTTCCTTGTCCTTTTGGACCACTGTCCTTGTGTGTCATCGAGGACCTGTCCTCGTGAACCACACTGTTCCTCCTGATAGAGGCAACTTTTCCACTTATTCTAAGTCTTGAATACCTATAAACTGAGTGCGGGATGCATCTACAGAGGCCCTCGAGAAGGTTTCGTCAAAATA
The DNA here is from genome assembly GCF_003444635.1 of Morchella importuna. Taxonomy (NCBI): domain Eukaryota; kingdom Fungi; phylum Ascomycota; class Pezizomycetes; order Pezizales; family Morchellaceae; genus Morchella; species Morchella importuna. The sequence continues at coordinate 150,447 of NW_025763446.1, read as the reverse complement.
CATAGAGATACAAACCTGACCCAGAGGTTGTACAGCCTGTATCCGGAAGAGGGTGTTATATAGATTATCTCGGCATACAAGTATCTACTCTAATAATCTGGCTGCAGGTATATTTTAATGGTTAAAATATTAACAGTGTTTTCGTTCTACTAATTAAGTATCATCTCTTCCAGATGGGATTCATGGGATTTTTGTTTTCGTTTAATTCATTAATTGCATGCAACCTTACAGTTATGGCAATATCCCCAGAACTACCCTACTGCATCCACCACCACTTACAAAGAAATAAATGGGAATCATGGGATCTGTATGTGTTTTTCCTCTCATGACCTTGAAAAAGGCAGAACATGTAGCTAGACTAAGATCATTTTATTTAATAACGTCACGGTGTGAATATTGAATATATGGATACTTCGACTTCTCTTTTCGACTCTGGTATGAGCAAACCGGTTGGTGCCTTCGAGTGTTGTGTTTCCCGTGAGTTTCAACAGGGGAACTTCCATGGCTCTGATGAAACAAGTAGGACAGTTGCACGGATTACACTTCAATCACACCCTAGGGTGTTATTTTAATATGTACTCATTTTCAGGTGAGGCTTCGAGCGGCCGAGTGATTTGGCGTGATTAGGCCGATTTCCCCCCGCCCGAAAAGCGATATTCTTTGTGTAAGGTATCATCTGGTCTGTGAGTTATCACTACTCCTTCCAATCACAAATGTAACACAGTTGTAATCATTGTTCTCAAAGTAGGGCTGGAGTAAAGTGGAGGGTAGTAGGCCGAGGTTTAGGTGGCCGACTCGACGATCAAATTTAAAAATATAATTCTTCTCCAAACACTTTTGGATATGAATATCCGAATAAAAAAGATAATTGGGGCCTGACAGTCCTGAACTGATACATGGCCAACCAACGATTTAAGTCGAACTGAGAATATGATATACAGGGATACCGACATTATTAGTTTAGGCTGCTTATACAGTCGACCCATACATAAATAATATATTGGCAGAACCGTCCAGCAAATCCTCTTTGCGATCAATTCTCTATCAATGTCTAGGTCACGAAAATCCCACCAGCTCACAGTGGCATCCGACTCTAACCAGGCCTCAATCGCATGTCTCGAGTGTAGAAGCCGTGCAGAAAATCAATACCTTCCTGTTTAAACTTGTCTAATATGACTTGGTATGATAAATGACACATACTATAGCTACCGTAAGTTAGAAGTAGGGGTTCCTTGCGTATATCTAAACAAGGCGGAACATCCACCGGGAAGTGCGACACCTATCCTAGAGCAGCAAGTAGAGAGGACAGTACCGCTATAACTCGAGAAATTGGCTGTGCATATGAGATCAGGGTTACTATAAGCGGACCTGATCTACACCCTTCAACCAATCGTTAAGGGGATAATCCCTGGCCGGAGATAGCCAATCCACCGAGTTTTTGCGGTACTCCCACAGACATTTGACCTTAACTTTGGTACTATACTTGTATCTTCCCGCAGATGGCAAGAACATTCATATTAATATCCCTATAGCAGGTGCAATCAGTACATGCTGTCCACTCGGCTCGGAGATCCCAAAGTGATTCTATCATGATCTACACAGCCTAATTAAACTCTTTTCTCACCAGTGCCAGCTAATACTTGTATATATAATGTTCCAATTAACTTTGGATTGCTTGGCCGCGCACAAACCGCCTTGACTAATATGTTCTGTATCAGGCTAAAGCCCGAATTTCAATCTGGACTGGCTATCAGGGAATAATAAACGCCGAGAGTCGCTTCCTGAGGCTACTTTCACAGGTGGCGTGGCCGAGTGGTCTAAGGCGCTACGTTTAGGACATTCGTGTCAAAACCGTAGTTCGAAAGAGCGCGAGTTCGAATCTCGCCGCCATCAATCAATTAGATAGGGGATCAACCCTCTTCAACTTTTTATTATTTAGTACAGGGAATGGTGGGGGATTTTTTCCCGCTATTTTACTCACAAGGTATCACTCGATTGACCGCGAGGCGGTCTAGCAAGTGGTCCATCTGCGAACCCCCAGGAATGTTTAACTTACCGGAAAAAAGAATTCTTAGAATCTTGAACAGACACGACGGAACACCGTCGGAGATGTCGGCTGTATTTTCCTATAAGCATCTAGGTTCGTACGGTCTCTCTCTGCGCAGCAGTCGTATCCAGATTTTATTAAAATCCCATGATATATTTCCAATTCCCTCATCAAGTATCTGCGTTCATGCCATCTCAAATACACCTCGCAACCACAAAGCATAAAATAACCTCGAATTAATGGTAAAAAGAAAAGAGGAAAGTTATCTAACATAACCGGTTGCTACTTACTTTTGCTTGTGGCCGGTTGAGGTGTCGTTCTCGCCTGGAGCTACTGGACTGGTTGGTCTGTCCGTCTACTTGTAAAGGCACATATATGTAAACCGCGCACAGATCACGGATGGAAGCATTGGAGTTAAAGAAAGAATCGGGCTCGGGACCTATAAGATACATATAACATGCCTATTCGGAGCTGAACGGGACCTCCCGTCCCACATTCATTCCAAAGTTCGAGTGATATTCCATGACCACAACAACAGCTCCTAGAACTCACATCTCATATTCTTGTATTAACAGAATTTGGAATACGAGCTGCGCAGTAAGCCACAAAAGTGGGCTTTTTGACTTGATATGAAAAACTCGCGCACCGAGTCTTGTTAAAAAGGCCTCCACTATAGACCGTAAAGGTACTCATGTCTTAGGCGCCATTCGCCGGTAACCTATATAGAAAAAATATTAGCAGTGTATAAAAGAAGTTAGACATATCGGCAGGAGCGCCTGCAACACCCGGAACCAACCACCCATATCCCACGCCGGTCAAACCAATAAGCACTAGCCAGCCCAACTAGCGCACTTGCGCACATCCAGTACCAACCCACCCGCGTGCGCACGCCATAGCCGGGGCAGTAATGACTCGTGCTCTAACTTCCTTCTATCCGAAAGACACCAATAATCTCAGCCCCTGGCCCGGCCCCGGGCCTAAATTCTGATTCTGACCGCCGATAAGCGCTGGAGCGGCTATCAGACACATTTCGCCATCTGGGGGTCCAGCGACCGCGATGTTGGTTGGTGTTTGAGCACAAATTGGGGGCTAGCTAGGTGCTGACATGATGTGCGTTAGCCGTGTGTCACGTAATCATGAATGGCGGTTGGTTGCGGCGTGTTCATGGGGTATCACTCGTTGGTGTTTGGGAGGGATATGGATAACCCTTATCCATGCTGACGTTGTGGGTTGAATGTAGAAAGTACAGAAGAGCATCAAGATGAGAGGTTTTCTGCAAGTACTTTATCAAGTATACTCACTTGTGTGATGAAAATGGGGTGCTCTGTAGCGGTTCTTGAAAATATTTGTGCCTGATAAAAGCGGTGCGGGCTGCTCCACTGTTAGTCTTCACCATCGATTGATTAAGCCTTATTAAACACACAGTATTTATACCAAAGACTAAACTGCTGACTAGAAAAATATCAATTAACAAGAAAGACTCTAAATACTTACAACTAACCACCATGACTAGGCCCCGCTCCCCCACACAGTCCGAGATCGAACACATCCTCCATGCGAACGATATTGAATTCACCAACTTCATCGACTACCACTTCTCCGTCTATCCCACCTCCGAAGATGAAGCCGAAATCAAAGCCGCATACAACATCACCACCGCCGGCAATGACAACACCACATCAACTCCAGCGCCACCTTCCGGTGCCTCAGCCACTTCCACGGACACTTGGGTCGACCGCACAATTTACATGTACTTCCACCCCGTGGGTCAAATCTGGCTGCCATATCCTCCAGAGGGGGTACCGCTGGCAGAAGATCTGTATGCCGTTGAGAAATATAGAGAAGGTAGGGACGGGGTTCAGAGCTCGAAGAATCTTTTTGATAGACTGGTAGACCTGGGGATTCGGGCCCTGGTAAGTGCTAAGAGGCGGAGGTTTGAGACGAGGGGTGAAAGTGCGGGAGAGCCGAAGAGGGTAGGGAGGAAGTTGACAAAGAGGAGGCCAGAAGGTGGAGACGGGAGGACGATGTGAGGTGGTGCAAGATAAGTTAGTGGTGTGTTTTGAGGTGAGATGATAGGAACGATCAAGTATTTGGAGAATGGAGAGATTATTCGTTTAGATGATATCGTGATGGACCTACTCTAGTATGTCTGTTACACCGAAATTTTAACCAGAAACCTTAAAACCAACCGTTAAACCGTGTATCGTGGATATCCTCCACACAATGGCGCAGGCCACATAAAATAACACGAACCCGAAAAACTAAAATATCAGAGCTCAATATGATATACTATAAGTCCATTAGCAAACAAAGCTTATATCCCGCATTGCGATAATACATCCCCGGCGGGGACAGATGAAGGACTCTTAAGATCCAGATATACTCCCCGGTTTTGCATCGAGCGGCCTTGAAGAGGTGATCCTCATTTTAGGTTGTTCGACGTTATTTTTATGTCGCAGATGGTACCCCAGTTTTAAACGGGGTATCCCATTATTCCCAGCTGTTGCTCCTTTCGGTGTTGCCGCCAAGTTTTCGCACCACGTTCCTGCATAATTATGTCCCGGTACTACGTATGTAGCCTTATCGCCGCTACCTTGGTGGACAAGGCATAACAACCAGGAATTGCTCGGCTGACAGACAACATGCTGTGACCGCGAGTCTGTATAACGCTATCCGTCTCGAAAAGAACCATTCCAAACAACCACTGAAGTACGAAACATTCCCAGTCCATGCGGACTTCCGTGGGGCTCATCATCATGGGGAAAGAGCTACTTCGCATGCGCGATTGTAGTTATTGGCAATGATCATATAACCTACTTAATTCAAAACATTACCAACCCTCGCCAGCAAATGATGAGGCTCCAGCTGAAAGAATCCCTGGCGACATGTATGCACTGCGCCTTCCCGGTGTCTTCTTTAAAGTTCTTATATTTAGCCGACCCAGCCGCATAGAAGAATTCGCGATCTTTAAGCCCACGTTGCCTTGTATATGGAGATGCAGGACCATGCGCGATCAACAGATCGACCCTGACATAGCCCTACAATGGACACCAGCTATGCAACTACGCAAGGTACTGGCAGGTATAAATACTTATCGTCCCCCCGCGCTCGCGCTCGCGCTCGCGCCCACAAAGTAACCATTCCCCAGAAAACCTCACCAACCCCCTCCCCCTAAAATGCCAAAACTCGTCCGGCTCCTCCCACTCTCCCTACTAATAGGCGTAACCATCGCAAAATCCCTCTCACTCACCTACTGGGAATATGGCCCAGCATATCAGATCGGGCTCCAACTCTCGCTCGGCACCCCCAGCCAGATTGTATATCTCATACCCTCCGTGAACGACAACGAGATCTTCCTTGTCGGTCCCGATGCCTGCGCCCCCGGCTGCGAAACTCAGTTAGGCGGTCAATTCAGCACCTCCAATAGCAGCACATGGCGTCCAACCACAAACGTAACGATCGGCAATGCTGGCGCTCTCGACTGGTGGAATGGAAGCCAGGTGGAATATACGCTAGGGTATGAGCGGGGCCAGTTTGATTACTTGCCGGAAACAAGTTTCTCAAATCTAGGCCTCGAGATCGCGGTGCTGAACAACCGTTCGCAGGATGACTGGATTCCGCTTCAGAATACACTGGGGCTTGGAAGCAACTCGACTTTTCTGAACAGCCTAATGAGGAACGGTGTTATTGAGTCGCGATCATTTGGATTGCACGAGATGAATGTCGACCTCGGCAGCTTTGACGAGTCGCGTATCGTAGGGCAGCGATACTCGTCGCCCATCCTCCAGAATACGGGCTACCTCGGCGGCCTCCAGGTCACAGTGACAGATATGTCAATAAACGGGAGGTCCCTCATGAATCGGACAAGTGGGCCTTTTAACGCGACCCTGGGATTGTCGACAACGAGGCGGAGTTATGTTCCACAGGTTGTGGCGGAGGATTTTTATAATATAACTGCCGCAGATGCTCCCACGAACTGGAGTAAATTCGATGAGCCTGTGTGGAACCAGGCTAGGTCCTCGTCGACGGAGCCGTTTATGCTGGTAGTGAAACTATCAAATGGGGCGACTTTGAATGTAGACAGTTCCTCATTAAAGCGCGCGATTTTTGAGGAGAAGGATACGGAAATGTATGGTTATGTAAATGAGTATTATACGTATGGGGGTAGTAGAACTCAGTATACGAAGAGCAATATGGTAGGGATTGATTTGCTGGATGCGGAGGTAAAGGCAGATAATCCGGGTATTGAAGCGCTCTTTGGGATGGATTTCGTGTCATACCAAACTTATCTTTATGTGGATTGGGATAAGCAGGAGTTTGAGTTGGCAGCGACGAAGGATCTTAATGGTTCTGCAGGTGTAGTTCAGATCAGTTGGCGTACAACCTGGGCGGTAGTATTTCTTTCAGTGGCAATGGTCATAATGTTTTAGGCCTAATCCTCTGCCGGCGCTTTCGGCAAATGGGCTTCATGTGTGACGAAACATCGAACATTTAGCGGAGTTTTTATTTTGAATCCCTATAGAATTATTAATTTTGAGTGATATCACCGAGAACCATAACAAAATAAACAATAGTGAGAAAGATCAAAAAAGGGTACGAGCTTTCGGGGTACCGTGGCGTTGAAGCATCTCTTTCTGTTTGCCAATTTTATCATCCTATGCTGACTTTCAGCTTTTGTCAAAAAGAGATGCTATTGAGGATAGGCCTAGTCGCATTGTGAGCTCGGCCCCGACACCAGGAAGGGGGGAAGGTGTAGAATGAAGTAGTTGCTCACTGATTCTGAGCTGGGGCCTTGGGATAAGTGTATTGTGGTCTGCATTTGCAACAAGATGAGCATGTCTTCCCCAAGGACTACACTCCAAAAGAATGAGCTCATAAGTTCTACTCTCTGTCGCAGATAAAACTAGGTAATGATCATCCTCTGAAGCCAAGTGTTGGAAAATTGATCACAAAACCTCACCCGACCCCGATTCCCGACCCAACTCCCTCCACCGTATCCACCCCACCCCGTTCCCCCCGTTCCACACCCGGACAGCTCTTACTCCTCCAACAATCTAGAACATCTCCGGCTCTGTCACCTACCAATAAACATTGATTTGTTTCCACTAGCCCGCTCTCGCCTACTACGGGGATGTTCGGAAGCCAGTATTGAAGCCTTATTCGGGCTTGGTGATCTACTACAAATTATATCAAGTTAGATCAATAGTTGCACAGCTGCGGTAATTAACCCCCCTTGACGTCGATCATAGGGGGCAACCGGCCGCTCAATACGTACAATACCTAGGGGGTGTGACAACAACGACCAGGTACCAAACCGAGCTGAGAGTTGTTGTTTCCTTCGCAATTAATATCACGATGCGATACGTATCAACCACCGGAGCATACTCTCGCTGTGGAAACCCTAGATGTCTCAACAGATTCAAACCCACAGACCGCTTCCTTCGTCTAGACATGGCTCAATTCGTGCAGGACTGTTCCGACAGATTGGGTATATATCTGGATCTGAACCCAGGATGTTAACGACAGGCTATAACAGGTGGATAGAACTTCCGGAGAACAGAGCTTCGTGCTCTGGTAAGACCATGCAAAGTAGATGAACCCTGGAAGGTCTGTGTTCGATGAATTTTTCTTTCCCCTAGCTCTGCAGCAGAGTCTCTCACGGGCGGTTTTAGAAGGATTCCCGTGTTCGGAAGATAAGGAAACGCTTCTACAGGCGGAGAAGGATGGAGATCGATCGGGCGTTGCTGAGAAATGAATAATCGATCTGGCCCTTGGCGATTAGTGATGGATGTGCGTGAGTAAAATTCTTTAAACAGAGCAGGTACACATCTAATAAGTATATAATTATAACCTGCATATGCAATGTGCTTTTATAGTCTTCTGATTGGTTCATTGAGAGATGTTTTTGTTTCACTTGAAACATGTTGTGTTGGATATTAACATAGGGTATTGTGCTGAGTGGTGTTAGAGTGTTAATATAGTTTCTACTGGTTCTGGGAATCGATAGTGGTTCGATTTTAGCGGTTTGGTAGCTGTTAAAGGGATATACCTGTAGCCCTAACCGGAGAAATTGTCTGACTTATCCGTTGATATATGGGGATAATATATCAGAAGAGTCACATATTGACCAGATCAGATCTAGATATAGTGATGGACTTTGCCTGCCAGGAGGGGTCGAGCCCCGACTGACAGGCAAATAGACAAATAAGCCTGTATATTGGACTAATTGATATACATATAGTACCGGCCGAAGGCTGGAAACTACTTGTAGTGTGTAACATGATGTACTCTAGACTAGGGCGCTTAGACTAACCGACTTTGAGATATAATGTAGGTCTTTAAAAACGGTAGAACTTTAGAATTAGGAATTACGCTTCAAGAAGAGAAGATACCCCACAAACCTCGTGAGAACACGTACATGTTAGTTATGCACCACCTCGTATAATTGTAATCATTTTACTTGGTGCATCGAATCAAAATCAGATGGCTGCGACTTCAATATCAGTATCACCATCCTTCTTCGGTTCATAATCCTGGCATAAAGTGTCTAGCTCGAACGATACCGAACAATACGAACCTGCAGTAATGGTCAGAGCCAATCGAAAGCAACAGACGCTCGGGATCTTCAAAATACGATTGACAGCTTAACCGTTCCTTACCGTCCCTATCCATGTTTATAATCAAAGCTAGTAAGCCCGGGGCACCAGTGTTTGGCTTTATCCCGTTGTGCCTGTTTGCTGATGGTGTTCATCCCATCAAAGCCGTGAATTAATCAGAACAAAGTGCTACACACAAGTCAGAATCAACGGTACACAAATCCATCACACCGGCACGGAGGAGCAGTCATGAATTAAGCCAGGGGGCCCGGGAATGCCCAGGGCCCAACACCGTGGTCGGCCTGCATGCCCGTCCGTGGTTTGAAACCTTTGAAGTTTGTATGCGAGTGGACACTTTTTGTTTTGTTTATCGATCCAGGGTCCTGGGACAGGTGACAATGTTGTTGAGTTGATAGATCATAAATGGGGCTGCTAATTGGCATACACTTGGCGTTGGTAGATCCTTTGAAACCCAGGTTCATCTCTGGGGTGAGTGGTATGTACTCTAGAGCATCGTGGGGTACCCCAGCCAGAGCAGATTTGGGATTGCATCTTACCGAGCACGAAATTCGAGGTTACGCACATAAGAAAAGCGCTCATCATCTTTCAGCCTCACTTCGTCAGCTGATACCCTTCCTACATACATGTAGAGTGGCTACTCTAGAGTACATGCAACTCCACACGCACCCTCTGTTCTAGGTATTTTACCTACCCTAGCTTGCTGTACTCTATGTACCTGAGGTAAAGCATCGTCTTGGTACTCGTTTACCACGAAAAGAACCAGTTGCTCAGGGCAAGGATTATTTGTATGTGGTGGCGGTGATCTCTCATACAAATCATTACTGTTTCCGTCACTTGCAATTTTTGGCTCTTACCCTGGTATATGGTGGGCGTTGTTGGGCACATTAGGTGTCACGGATTAGGCAGCGTTCACGTGACGACACAGACAATGCTTTTGTAAGGTGTCCACAGCAGGACTACCTCATAGTTAGATTTGTAACTTACTCTTCTCCTCTCATCCATCATCATTCATTTTGTCGTCGTCGATAGCGCAAAATGAAATTCTCCCTCTGTCTATAGAACTAAGAAATTATTTATTTCATCGTTCGGATCGTCGTGAATCTAAACACAAAAGAGAGTGAACACAATAGCCGGCCAACAACGTGGTGACCCCTTCGTTCTCTGCACTCCTCAAAAAAAAAAAAGAAAAGAAGGGTGGTTGGCGTTTTGTCGTTTGCAGTCTCATCACAGTACCTGCATACAACCCCTCATCGCCCGCATCCCCGAAGCAAACGGAATCGGCCTCACCGCTCACCGCATCATCAAAAGCAAACGAAACCTCCGGATCTCGCTCAAAATTACCAAAAGTGTCATCAACCAAACGAATCCCCGCACCTACGTCGTCAAGGGCGAACCGACGGAGGCATCATACCCGAACAACTATACGTAATATCAGGCAGATGGTCCATCCACAGACGGACTCTATTGAAGCCACTGCCTTACCAAGCACGAACAGCACCCCCTCCCGAAGAGCTCATAAGCCAGGGAATTCCCTCTTAGACAGACCTTTCTTTACTACAAACCAAGCACCCTCCTCCTCTAGTTCTGAAAACGAAATGGCCTCTATCTTCGTCGAATCAGTGCCCGCCAGGACCTTCAGTGGGCGCCCTGGAGAAAGAGTCGAAGCCTTCATCGAATCCGTGATCCTCAATTTTGAGCCCAAAGAAAAGCTCTATGCCGCCGGAAGAAGAGACGCCGCCAGGGTGGCAATCCTCAGTGCGAATCTCCGCGGAAAGGCGGCCAGATGGCTGGAAAGACAAAACGAAGAGGTAGCCTCCTCGTGGAGCGAACTCACCGAAGCCCTCAAGAAGAGATTCAACAACAAGAGCAAGAGGGATGAAAGGCAAAGACGTGCCGAGAACGCAGTCACCAATCTCAAGCAAGGGAAGCTCACGCTAAAACAATACATACGCAAGGCGGAGAGGGTTAACATGGACCTCCCGATGGCGTCTGACCTCCACAAGTCCGCCGGTAGAAGGTTCTACGTGGGCCTGGCCCGCGAGCAGACCCGGTGTAACTTCCTCAGCCTTGGGAAGTTCGACATCAACGACGACTACACCCTATCACAAGCCATTGAGGCGGCGAAGAAGGTGCTCGCCACCGGCACCAGGGAGCTAAGCGGGCGTCGCAGTGGCAGCGAGAGTAGTGATGACGACACGAGCGACAGCGAAGAGGGCTCAGACTCGGAGGAATTCAGTGAAGTGGGGAAGGAGAGCAAGAGGAGGGTAGGAGGCAGCAAGATTAGGGAGGCATTAGAGAAGGAGAGGAAGGCAAATAAGGCCCTCGTGGAAGAGAAGAAGGCGCAAGAGATGGCGGAGAAAGAGCGTAAGGAGAAAGAAGATGCACTCACCGGCGAGGTTGCCAACCTGCGAAGATTAGTAGAGAGACTCTCTACCCAGCAGCAATACAATAACCCCTACGATATCCCACCCGCAACCCGAGAGACGGAGGTCTTTGCGGTAAACCGCGGATATTACGGTCACCCGAGGCAGCCGAACAACCAAGCGCCAGGTATGGGCAGCACCCAGTACCCGGGCGGCTATGGGAATTCGATGGCCGCGTTTAATCAAGCGCAACTCCCGAACCCACATGCAATGGGACCCCCGCACTATGCGGCGACGGGACAGCAAAGCTACCCGCCCACGGGGTACATGCCGAGGAGGCACACGATTCAGAACGACGCCAGACCAGTCGTCACGTGCTTCCGGTGTGGGCAGACAGGACACTACAGCCCCGAATGCGTAAACCCGCCCCTATCAATCATGGAACAGCAGGAGGTTAGACGCCGAGTAGGCGAGGACCAAATCGAGAAGATACGCGCACAGTTGGGGCTTCAGTCGGGCCCCCAGGGGCTACCCCCAAATCAAACCGCCGGTGGGCAATACACAGTAGCGCAGGGCGCAAACCTGGTACCGCTTGGGATCAGGCCCAGAGGCGCCCCAGGCGGAGATGTGCGCGCAGCGCAACAGGGAAACGCGGCATCGGCGGGTGCAAATGCGGTAGAGGTGTGTGCGGGAGACAGAGAGGTTGGCGGCATCAGGGTGCCTGAGGCGAGCTTGGTTGAGTGGTTTGACGCTGATGCGGCGGAGAAGAGGGATAGTGAGGAAGCGTTTGGGAGGTGGAGCAGTAGAGCGGAAGGACCCGCGAGCAAGAGGAAGGTGAGGGTCGAAGAGGAAGATGAGGAGATGGGTGATGCTGCTGCCGCTCCTGACAAGGGCAAAGGCAAAGCTAAGGCGTACCAAGCCCCCGGCACGAGCTCTAGGCAGGCACCAAAACCAGCCGAGTCTAAGCGGCCCATTCGGATGATGAAAGGGGTGATCCCCGAAGACGTGGTCCAGAGGTTGAGAGATACTAAAATCGAAGGGCTCACGTGGGGTGCGCTATTCGACCTTGCCCCGGCTGCCCGCAGAGACGTGGCAAAAGGCCTAGTACTAGAACGTGTTGCTAGAGCCCCGAAGGAGAAGACTACACAGCCGGACGAAACCCACGCAGTCGAAGCAGTAAACAGAGCACGTGAGGACGAGGGCCCGGTCGTAAACTTCTACACCGACGGGAAGGTTAGAGTACCGGGGATGCCCGCCGGCTTCTTCACGGTAAAGAAAATACTCGTCGACGCCGGCTCCGTCGTGAATCTCATGCCCGAGAGCATCGCGGACGAGATGAGGCTACGCAAAGAGCGCGGGCCGGGATTCAATATCAAGACCGCCGACGGGGGACTAGCTCCAATTTCGTCCATGGTGTCCTTCGACCTCAATGTGGCGGGGGTGACTGCACGAATTACCTGCCACCTAGTACCAGGGCCGAGAACGCCATCTTACTCGATTCTGCTAAGTAGGCGATGGCTCCGTCAGTGCCAAGCGCGGGGAGACTACCGCTCGGACACGTATGTCATCAAAGATAAGGAAGGCAACGAATTCCTGGTGCCCGCAGTCAGAGGCGGGCATGAGGAGTCCCCGAGGATCTTCATCAGCGCTGAGTCCACGAGGATCGAGATCGACGACGAGATGGCGGAAGATATCGAAGAGGGAGACGACACCATGTCTGCCATCGTCGAGAGGATATCAAGAGAAAGTGATGAACAAGAAAGGTGGGAGTTGGAGCTCGAGAGGAGAGAGTTTGAGGAGAAGGGTGCGAAGCGGGGAGAGAACGAGGAAGAGCTGTGGGCGGCCAAATGGAATGAAGGGTTTCGGGACTCCTGGAGAAGCTCACTGCAATTAGGTGAGGCTTTAAAAGGGCCCCACTGCTAGTCGCCCGGGGGCCTAGCAGTGACGTGGAAAACGAACCCGGAGGAGAAGAAGAAGGAGAATGTTGGGGCGGAGGCGGGTGCGGGGAAGGATGTGAAGCAATGTGGGCTGAGCGTGAGGAGAGAGAGGCACAAGACGAGACGATGCGGCTAGCGCAGGTTCACGATCGCCGCCAGGTCAAGAATCACCAGGGCGAAATGTACGACCTGATCAATGAGGACGACCGCGTATACGGCATAAATACGATAGGGTACCCGACGAAAGAGAGGCCCGCGAGCTACCACAGGGAGGTAGACTCACACACGACCGATGCGGAGATAGAAGCGTGGTTTGAAGAATGCCGCACTACAATAGGCAATGCCGCGGAAACCGAGGTCGAAAGAACAAGCGCTAAGAGGTTAATCTACACCTGGCGTGACATCTTCGGGGACGACTTGGGCAGTGTACCGGAATGCCGAATAGCTGTGCACTACATCCCGACATACCCTGGTTCAATACCACACAAGGCGACTAACCCGCTCTACACGGCGGAGGAAATGGCCTGGATGCGGGAAAACCTGCCGAAGATGTGCGATTCGGGCATACTGACGGTATCGAATTCGCAATGGTCGAGCAAGCCCAAGTTTGTACGCCGGAAGAATGGTAGTCTGAGGATGGTCCATGTCTTCTGTAGGCTGAACAAGGCGACTATTAAGTTCAACACCCCGATGAAAAGAATTGAACCAATATTGCACAATCTCATGCAAAGTCGATTCAAATGCTACTGGCAGGCCGACGCGTCAGTAGGGTACTGGGGCGTACCCCTCGCAAGGGAGCACGCCTACAAAACTGCGTTTAACACCCCGCTGGGTCAGTTTTGTTATCTGCGCATGGGCATGGGACTATCGGGTGCAGCGCATACATACGCAAGAATGAAAGACATCCTAACGGGGCCGATACCATCCCCGCTCGCTGAGGCGGCGATCTCGGGCTCGGGGGATGACTCCGCATTCGAATACTTCATGGACGACGACTACGGTGCCCATACGTCATTCGATAGTCAGTACCGTTTTCTCCATGAGAAATACTTCCCCCGCATCGCCTGGTCGGGGTTGAAGCTCAACCCTGCGAAGAGCCACTTCTGGTCGAGGAACCTTAAACTATTGGGGTTTGCGGGCAGCGGAGAAGGCGGACTCCGCCCGTCGATCGATAAGGTGGCGGCAATAAGGGACTATCCAGTCCCAAGCGATGTGGCTGCGCTTGAGCGCTTCTTGCACATCAGCACGTACCTGAGGCAGTGGGTACCGGGAAGATCTGATCACGCAAAGATTCTAAAGACGGCAATACTGTGCAATATCAATAGCATAGGCGCGCGCAGAGATTTAGTGCTGCATTGGAAGCCGGAGCACGAGGCGTCATTCAAACACATCAAGGAGTGCATCGTCAACAACGTCGTTTGGGGAGGCGACCCCACCATGCAGTACCACCTTTCCACAGACGCATCAAACCTAGGCATAGGCGCGGTGCTGTTTCAGCTGGAAGGCGCACCTCCAGGCACCATCGCGGGTCCTCGGCACAGGGAAAGCGAGCGAATCGTCCTCTTCATTTCCAAAGCATTCGCGCCTGCGGAAACGCGCTACCACACCACGGAGCGTGAAGCGCTTGCGGTAGTGAGGGCGCTAAGCGAGGTACGCTGGTTGGTTTTGGGGTCGCCATACCCTATAAAGGTGTACACGGACCACCAAGCGCTTCTGTCGGTTCTGAAAGGTGACGAGGCAAAAGGACGCATAGCGCGGTGGCAAATGCAGCTGGCAGAATATGATATGGAGATCTATCACGTGCCGGGATCGCAAAATGTGATAGCGGACGGGATGTCGAGGCTTAGCACGAGGCGGGGAGACGGAGAGGTAGGGGTAGAGGTGGCGGTGGTGGATATAGAAGGGTGGAAGGACTGGTTGGAAGATGATTGGTATGGCGTGATGGTAGAGTACAAGCTGACGGGGATGTTGCCGGCGGGTAAGATCGCGGGTAAGGCGGGGAAGGAAGGAAACGAGCTGTCAGAAACGGATAAAGCGAGGTGGTTGCGAAGGCTGAAACACCAATCGGCGCGTTTTGTGATAGTCGATCCCGAATCGCCGGGCCGACCGCACGGACTCCTATACCGAGAGAAGAACGGAGAATTGGCAATCTGCATCAGAAAAAGGAACATCAAGGAAATCCTATGCTGGGCGCATGACGTACATGGACACTTTGCGGAATCAATCACGCTGAAGAAGCTAATCGGCAAATATTACTGGCCGACACGCCACCGCGATACCTCATACTACTGCCGATCTTGCGATTCATGTCAGCGGGTAGGCCCGTTGAAACCTTCGCAAGCGCTGCTACCCATATTCCAGTTGCAGCCAATGGACTTGTGGGGCATGGACTTCATCGGGCCGATCGCTCCGATATCAAGATCGGGTAACAGATACATCTTGATCGTCGTCGATTACTTTACCCGCTACCTCTTCACAAGCGCGGTAGCGAGAGCGGATAGCGCGGCAGTCGTAGCGCTAATCTCGGAAATCGGAAAGTACATCGGATGGCCGCGCGCCATATACAACGACAATGGCTCGCACTTCATAAACGCGAGCGTCAAACAACTACTAGATGGACGAGGGGTCAAACAATTCCCGGCGCCTAAGTCGCACCCCCAATCAGTGGGCCTGGCTGAGCGCTATGTACAGCTGGTAGTAGTGGGGCTACGCACTCTAATGGCGACCTCAATCGCCAATCGATACGTCTGGGACGAGATGTTACCCGGGGTAACCCATGCCATAAACACGCGCGTGATACGCGCACATGGATATACCCCTAGCCAACTTCTCTTTGGGTTTAACCTCCGGAGGAGCCGCCTAGACGCCACGCCGAGGGATCAACTAGCCTCTGCGGTAATATCGGAAGCGATAGTCGAGATAGTCGAGCGGTACACTGACAGCGTGGGTGAAGATGCTGCACCTGCTAGTGCTAGCGTTGAAGAACCAACGGAGCTATGGGCATACCACCAAAGACTATCAAAGTTGGAGGAGATACGGGAGGCCGTAAGAACCAAAACCCTGGAGAAGTGCTCGCAAAAGCAAAGAAAAGCGAGATGGAAGGCGCCTCAGGTGGGAGACCTCGTTTTGCTCCGCAGGTTCGAGATCGACAGGCAGCACGGCCGCAAGTTTGAAGCCAAATGGGAAGGCCCGTACAAGCTCGACAAAATATCGTGGCATGGAAGGACCGGAAGGGTATTCGACCTAATCACCGGCGAGGAAGCAAGGGTCAAGAAGACGGGGCTTCACGAGAGGGTGCACCTCGACGACTTGAAGATATTCGTCCCTCGAGAAGATCAATGGCTGGGATTCGAGGAGGATAGGCAAGAGCGGGGGAACTTGAGGTTCGTGGGACTGTGTGAGGCATTGGGGAAGGACGAAGAGGAAGGAGTTAGAGAATGGGGCAGTAGGACGGTGATATTCCCTGGCGGGGAGGATAGGGTGGCAGAGGAGGAGTAGAGCGCCGAGAAACGTTTAAATCATACGCCGAGAAGCGTTTCGTTTCGTTTCGGGTCCTGCGGGCTTCACGGTATCATTCATTTCTTATCCGCGATGGAGGGGAAACAAGCGCCGGGAGGGCATATCAATTGAGAAAAAGGGGGGGTGGCTGAAAGCGGGTTTCTTTCTTATCTCTTATTTTTTTTGCTTACTGCGTATTGATTACTGCGTCTATCGTGCTTATGATTTGCTTACTATGCTTGCGCGCCTGTGCACAAGACATCTCCCTGATGCGGATTGCTGCTTATTTCCTTTGTTTCATTTGATTTTGCTGCGTGCGGTAGTAGGGATAAATGACGGTGTACTGAGGCAGGTGGGAAGAGAAGGCTGGGGAAGAAAGAGGGGTTTTCGTTGTTGGGCACATTAGGTGTCACGGATTAGGCAGCGTTCACGTGACGACACAGACAATGCTTTTGTAAGGTGTCCACAGCAGGACTACCTCATAGTTAGATTTGTAACTTACTCTTCTCCTCTCATCCATCATCATTCATTTTGTCGTCGTCGATAGCGCAAAATGAAATTCTCCCTCTGTCTATAGAACTAAGAAATTATTTATTTCATCGTTCGGATCGTCGTGAATCTAAACACAAAAGAGAGTGAACACAATAGCCGGCCAACAGCGTCACGATATCGGGGTCGGTCTTGGCACATGTAAAAATCTCCATCAGGTAAATCATCACCTATTTAGGTGTTTTTGAGCTCACAGATGGCAGATCAACGCCCTTTTGGTAATAAACCGAGTGCTTTATCCCTTGGACGGATGAAACTCTCAAATTCGCGACATCCCTCTTTCAGCTATCACTAGCCTTATGTGGTAACTGTAGCTGATTTTTCATTGGCTCAATTATTGTTATCACCTGCAAAAAGAAGGACAACTGCCTTACTAAGTGCGTGCACGGTCCATGTCGCGAATTTGAGAGTTTCATCCGTCCAAGGGATAGTGATGGACAGGGGTATTTTTAGTGGATTTTGATCTGGCCTTAACAATTTGTATGGGTAAAAATTGACATGTCTCCCTACCAAACTCACCCAACTTCAAAGTCTATCTTCTCAACCACAACACAAGATAATTAAAATTAAAGGCGGTAGAATGATTATTTTCTTGATTCTCTGTCATTCTACAGCCTCTAATCAAAAATATATTGTGTTGTAGTTGAGGAGATAGGTTTGGCGTTCATGTACTTTTACCGGCCCCGATATCGTGACGCCCATCATACGAGTAAATTGTCGTGATGTGTAACACAGCAGGTGCGCGCATGGATAGCACTCCAAGATACCGGAACACCACCCAGCGGACTGGGTGGGATGGGATAGAGTTGGAAAGATCATAAAAAAGAAAAGGGACCCTTTACCAGAAATGGAGGGAGTGCCAAGTGTGCTGTCAGTGCGGGGTCGGGACCTCGGGAGATGCCGCTGGATTGGATTCTAGAGAGTACTAGGGCCTCACAGGGTTTGGTGGCCATAAAGGATTGAGAGGGCGACTACATGTACCCTAGAATAGATATACCTAGATACATGTATGCATAAGGTCTTGGATACGGCTGTATTTGGATGTAGGTAATAATATTATATACTGCCCACGGACTACAGATAGAAACTCAGGCAGAAAAGGCATCTGGATATATGGATATTAGAAGAGCAGAGCTGCACTGCTTGGTTGGTTTGTATTGTCTAGCCCGCATACCTAGACTCTTTACCTGAGCTAGATCGTGAACTGAAAGATAGGGTATTTATTTGGTTGAGGTGTGCACTCTCTTTTCCCTATCGGCTATCGCGCTGACCTGAATTAAATCCTGGTCTATCAATCCCTGTCTCCCTAGCTGGACCGCTGATAGTTTATTGTCTTTGGTTAGAAAAATCTGGCGAGCCATACAAACTAACGCTATAGCGGCAACACCACCCTGAAGAAAACACCCGCCAGCCAGCTTGATTTGATTTGATCTGCTCCCCCTCACCTACGTACATTTCTTCTTTTGTCTCTTCCTCTTCTTCTTATTCTCTACCTTATTCATTCTCGAGCTTGGCCTGTAACCGGAACTAAGTCATCTCAGTACTGACCCAATTCCTACGGAGGACTAAAAGAAGCGACAAGAAAAGTCTAAAAAGAAAGAAGAAAAAAGGCACTTCTTGCCTTATATCTTGGAGTTGGTCGGCTCATCCACCACACATCAACCAACCAACCCCAGGAACCAAAAATTAACTTTAAAGTTGCACCAAAGGACAACGGAGGAGAAAATGGCAAGGCACCACCACTCACTCCACTCCCCCGCCTAATCACTAGTTGCCTCACTGGGAGTATTAATGCTGACGAAGATTTTTGTTTCAATTAACAGTCTGGAGACTCGGGAATCTCTGGAGTTTTCCCTAGAGATAACGCGAATGAAAGGTGTGTTTATTACCACCTCATGGGGGAGGGATTCTGGCTGACATTTACAGATACATCGCAACCGATGACGAAACCTTTTCGATAACCTCGTCTATATTTAATTACCAGTATGAAAATGGAAGACGCTATCACGCGTTCAGAGAGGGTGCGTTGGAATCCTTCCTAGCTCTTGTATCTAAATACTAACTCTGTGCACTGCAGGTGCTTATTATGCACCAAATGACGATGTCTGTGAATATTTACCCAGCTAGCTAGCTATGTAACTAGCTTAGACTCCCGCTTGATCAAACTAGAAGCTTGAACTCACTTACTGACACCAAATCAAATAGTATCAAAATAATCAATTAGACATATTGTATGGAACCTCAACACCTCCTCTCCCATCCCTTCCGCGCGATTCTAACGTAAGAAAAACCAATGTAGCCATCACATCTTCCTCCTTATGCTCGGCGGGGATCTTTACACTGCACCACTGGAATCACCAAAGGTATTCTACCCTCTGCCCTCCACTAATTCTTAGTTGCCCTGCTAAATGCGATTAGAGAATTCTCGATGTCGGTACCGGGACAGGCATGTAAGTAGTAGAGGCGGCCCCCCTAACCAAAGAAATGGGACGGAACGCAAACTAATGGCAAGAAAAGATGGGCAATGGACATCGCCGACAAGTTCCCCAACGCTGAGGTTCGTCGCATCCCCTCTCCATTCAATCCCACCCTCGCTCTGCAGCATCGATTAAACGTCCGTCAATAAAATAGGTTATTGGAACCGATCTCTCTCCCATACAACCTGAATGGTACTACTCCTTATCTTTATCACACCCACACAACAAACAAAGAAACTAACACACCCCTGACAGGGTTCCACCGAACGTCCACTTTGAAATCGACGACGCAGAGAGCGAGTGGACATATGGAGAAAACTATTTCGACTATATTCACATCCGCTGTCTTTTCGGCGCCATTTCCGACTGGCCCACGCTGATTGAACAAGCCTACAAGTCGGCCTACCCCTCCGTCACATCCTCCCTACGTACACCAGACATCACTAACAGTTCCCCCCCCCCCCCCAGACACCTTGCACCAGGAGGCTGGATCGAAGTCTCAGAGGCCAAACTACCCTACGACTGCGACGATGGAACGTTACCGGAGAATAGTTATCTGAATCGGTGGGCGCAGTTGGCGATTGAGGCCGGGGAAGAGATGGGAAGGTCGTTCGACATCACGGACAAGATTGGACGCTGGCTGGAGGAGAGTGGGTTTGAGAATATCACGGAGAAGTACTATAAGACGCCAATTGGGCCCTGGGAGAGAGACCCCCACTTGAGGGAGATTGGAAAATACAACCTGTTAAATTTGTTGGAGGGGATGGTATGGTTTTCACCCGTTTAGATCGCTGTGGGCATAGGGCTTATGAAACCTCATTTGGATTGTAGGATGGATTTACGACGGCATTGTTTACAAGATACCTTGGAGTGAGTTCATCCCTGTTAGGCCGGCGTTATATCTGTTTTTGTTTTTATTTTGTCGAGGGTCTAGAGGCTGACACCGTTGTAGTGGAATCGAACCGAAGTTCAGGCGTATTATGGAAATCTCCGCCAGGAGATCACAAATCCAGAAATCCACTCCTACTTCAAAACGTACACTTCCCTGCTCCGGCCCCCACTTCGCACCCGTTCTAACATTTCGATTTCTTACAGATTCTACTGGATTGGACAAAAGCCAACCACTAATCACCACGGAAGGACATAATCGTTACTGCGCTAATTGGACGTACGGATGGAAAAGAAAGAAAGTTATTATAACAACTTCTGGATCGCCTCCACCCCCCGCCTTATAATTTATATTTTTGAGAGGGCTTCTGGAATATATATATATATGGATATACTTATATATATGCCGAGGAAATGTATATATCAAGCTTTGTGTACAGCTGTCTGTTTTGTCTATCTTTTTTTTCTCCTTTTCCGCCGTGGTTTCCTTTTCTCTATAATATTTCGTACTTTTCAGCCCTTTCTTGATGAATGAGATGACTAGGAGGCCTGCTACTGCATGCCAAGATCTTGATACATACATCTGGCCCCCACAGCATGTACCGAGATAACTATAGTCGCAACTCGCTATGCCGGATGGTCAAGATTCTGAGGGATTCGTCCGGGATAGCAAGTGATCCGGGACAGCAAAAAAGGGAAAAAGTAAATATAGGGGAGCGTATATTTATGGTACTATAGCTACAGTATGCTATGACCATGTATCGTGAACTCTTGCCGGCTTTCTATCATCCAAATCCAAAATACCTCCTATCCAGCGCAGACAGCACATTGCCGGTTTTACTCCACTAGAGAAATGCAAATTGTGTAAATCGAGAGAGCGATTTCCAAACTTAAAATTATCCTTATTTGCACTTTTGGAAGAGTGCCCAAGACGCCTAGATGGGCGGCCCCTTGCAACATCTAGTCTCTCGGATCATTTGAAGGAATGGGAAAAGAGGGCAAAAGAAGACCCATCAAGCGGTATGAGAAAACCCAATCTATATGTTTTTAGCTTATCTAACAAAATATTAGGTCCAGATTCAAAGAAGAAAAAATCCAGGACCGCCCAATATCCATTTTTGAGCATTTTCTTGCACTTTGTATAGATGCGGCAGAATCAGAGCGGATCGCAGTTACAGATAACATAATCTGTTCGCAGTCAAAGACAATTCAGAAAGAGCTTCTAAATGCAGGCGTTCTTAAAAACTATGACTCTTTTGAGTTGACAGGGCAAACTTTAATGCGAGATACAATATCGGCCATTTAAAACGACATGGAGAAGCTGGTCAAATCAACGAAGCCATGTTACCTGTACACAGAGAGCGACTAGCAGAGCAATTAGCACCGTTTGCCCCGTCTGACAGATATAATTGCGATGAAAGTGGTTTAGTCTACAATAAACAACCACAGAGCTCAAACATTAGAACGGACAGAGGGAAACAGATCAGCGGTTTGAAGGATTCAAAAACGCGTATTTCAACATTTCACGTTGTTAATTCTACAGGAACTGATAAAGAAAGCTATGGGTGATCTCGAGAGCAAAAGAGCCACACGCTTTCAAGAAAAACCGCGTTAACATTGCCAATTTGCCTGTTGTTTATCGATATAATAAAAAAGCTTGGATGTTGACTGGGTTGTGGTATGAATTCGTACAGACATTCAACCATCAAATGCGGATTGAAAATCATAGCATAGCTTAGGCTCTTGTTACTTATTATTGTCCGACCCATCCGCACCCGCTTCACCCTCCCCAAAACTACAATGGCCCAACTCCACCTGTTCTAACGAACATAACCATAATTTACCTTCCACTAAACATTACATCAAGACTGCAACCACTAGATCAAGGAATCATAAAAGCGTTCAAATCTGCTTACTAGTATCGGCGTCAATATGCAGATAATATGGTTCAGTACTTCAACAACCATGGGGTTGCTCCTGAGAAAATCAATATATTACAAGCGGTGCATCTAATATCAAGCGCGTGGGATGCGGTAACCCCACAAACGATAGTCAACTGCTGGCGGAAAGCGGACATTTGTGGTGGAAGCGCAATTCAAAATGCCGACTCCAACTCCAACTCTTCACCTGAACAGCGACCCGAAGACCAAGTGCAACATTTTGTTGCTTCCCAACGTACACGTTGTCAGATTGCTACTATGCGCCGCATTTTTGACCCTCTATCAGATTTCCAAGTATCCGACCCTACATGGGGAGAAAGATTTGAGGAGTTTTTTTCCTTCGACGAAGATACTGTTCAAGAGAGTACAAATTCAGAAAGTGGAGAGAATGCACTACCAAGCGCATCGCAACTTCTAAAAGCAGGAATTGCATCAGGCATTCTCCTGCAACTTGAAGACCCGTCCCAGCTTGACCAATATGATAGAATAGATAATGAAGAATCCGAAACCATGAGCATACAGACAGAAAGCGACAACATCCCAGCTCCTTTAGCAATTGTTACAACTGAAGGTGCAATCTATTATGCATCAGAGCTTTTCCACTACCTCCAGTCTCTTAAAACGACAGAGCTGTATAGTAACGGGGGTTAAGACTCTCGGTGTTGATGATTTGGTCAAGCATCTGAGCTGAAAGTTGCTCTTGTCCGGTAAGTGTCCACTACATTTTGGACTAGAATTAATAGCTAATGTTGAGGATAGTCACAAGCATACCGCGTAGGCCCATCAAACCAAAATTAGTAGGTATTTTACGGGCGCGCCCCGCGAACACAGGGAGAATCCAGCAGCGGGACCGTCTGTTGTTATAAGAGAACGGGCATTGGTAGGGGACGATATACCATTAAGATACTCCATGTCTTCCAGTGATATGGAGGAGGACGAGCACCTTTACTCACCTTCTCTGGTTGTCTGGAGTGGGCGTGGTATTGATGCAGCGTACGAAAGGCTTGCAAATTGAAAATTGCATATAGCTTAACAACCAGCCATCGTGGGCTCAAGCCAATAGCACCATTAGATTCGCCGTGAAAACTGATCTATACACATTATTAGCCTGTATTCATCTTTAATATGCATGTCATAATATCCAATTTTGAAAATTCTCGATCTCAAATTACTTTCCATACCGAATTTTGATATAGCTCAACAACCAGAGATCGCACGCCTAAGGCAATAGAACGGTTAGAATCTTCGCTAAATTCTATCCTATACAAAGTATTAGCATATATCCATTCCTAATACACAAATTGTAATGTCCAATTATGGAAATAATCGATATTGTTGAACTTTATCAGCAAGAATTTGAATATATCTCCACAACAAAGGGCCGCGGGAAGAAACCGATAGCATGGCTAGCTTCGTCGCAAAATTCTACCTTAGAAGCACTATTAGTATGTCTTTATCCCATATGTTGGAAAGGATTTGAAGAAAAAAATGAATCTCCTCGAGTATCACCACTCTGTGATCTTCCTCGCAACCTAACTTTAACCTATATGCTAAGCCTAACTATCCGGGATAGCAGATCTTGTTTCTGTAGGAACAGGGGTTCACTCTCCTGTGAATTCCCATCCGGTCCGAACAGGCCAATATCCGGGATAGCAAATGCATTTTGATGATAAAAAGTAGTGTCCACCAACCTCATATCCGGGACAGCAAGGGATCCGGCACGGCGGGTTCCGGCATATCGAGTTGCGACTGTACTTAACCTCGTATCAACAACCCACAGGGTCTTTTACCGTATTGGTCCCTTTTACCAGCGGGCACATCCCCCCAATCCCCCGGTTTTTTCTTTTGGATATTATGTGTATGTAGGGTGTTCGACTTCATGATTTCAATGCACCCCAACGGTTAAAATCAATTCCTAATCCTAGTATATTTTCGTCTCATTCCGTAATAGCGGTAGGTGCACTTCCTGAACACACATCCGAGGATTGTTGATTTCCACTATTGGGAGTCCACTAGACTACCATTACCATTATCCTCCCCTTCACCATCGCCGCCGACACGTCAGTTTTGGTCTCTGTGTGTCCTACCATGAACGAGGCGTTTCGTTAGAAGTTTCTTTCGCCACTTGTCTAGGATGTTCCCTGACGCCCCGTCCTGCGGGTGTTTCTGTCTGTGCTCCAATACATACCGACTTGTGTACTCTAGGTACTCTATGTACCTCTAGGGTACTTTATCTACGTGTCAGTGTACCTCCCACTATGTGTGCGCCTGTACCTTCCTTGAAGCAGGCATTGAGCTGTTCTAGACTTGGGATGGCTTTGTCAGTACTTTACAGTTGAAACCACAGTGTCGGGATCGCTTAGAGCACGAAGGAGGCGACCCCCACAGCTAGATAGCAATTACTTCTTTTTTTCTTCCCCCCGCTTTCAGACCAGCGGTGACTCCGTGAGTAGGGTACCGGTGGGCTGGGTCGGTAGGTGGGTGGTGTGAGTGATTTCTGGTGATTTGGGAGATGGGTAGGTACATACATCTCGGTTTGGAGGTTGGGCTGGGTAGCAGTATATACAGATACTCCCGGGATGATGGGGGAATTGGGAGAGCGGTGAGGAAAGAGGAAACAGCCAATATCTGGTAGTTTGGTTGGCCTAAACCTACCTTTTCGTCCGTTCCATGTTCGTCGTTGTCCCTGAGGTGACTGTATGCCAGTAAAGGTAAACGGCGGTCGTAGATATAAGCTACAGGCAGGGCTTTCGATGCGGATAGAGATCTCATCCCAACCCCCCGTTTCATGCTATGGATAGTTTATGTTACTGATTATAAGATCGAGTGAGCTGTGGTCCGAGAGGGGAAGATCTATTGAATTCCGGGGATTCATACATGTTCGATCCTGGGAGTCGGAGCTCTAATCCCGTATAATGCCTGCATGAGCGGTTGAATAGTAATCGCTGAGAGTGTGGAGATAAGTAAGTCAAGAACAAAATAAAGATCCCCATCTGTTTGACCCGTTAATATAACCTTCGTACCGCCATCCGCCGTTCTGTCGATTACCTTGCCGTTGATGTGTTCTTGGAACCCCGCGGAGCTACAGTGAATCGCTAGCTTCCATCACAATTCTCACTAACCCCAATGATCTTCGAGTACTTTACTATCTTTACATCCCTCCGGATGTACCCCCACGAGTCGACGATGTATGGTTGGGGACACCTTGAGCCGGAGTGTCAAAGTTGCCGAACTTCGAGTCCTAATGGCCAACCACCACAACACATTAAAATTAAAATAGCTCTGTAGGGTGGTAGAGAAGGAGATAGATAACACTGTAACAGAGCCCAATTAATTTTATCTGTTGTGGTTGTTGAGCTATTGAATTTTTAAAAGTTGGGTTTTTGGTGAGAGGCTGACCGAATGTCGCACTTCCACACCAATAATTACCTGATTAGGAAGTACTTTAGTACATAATTACCCGATTGGGAACATATCACTGGTGGCAGGCCAATAGCTTGGCATAAATCTTCTGTCTTGGCATTTTGGAGCGATTTCGTGCTACGTAATTACTAGATTAGGAAGGTGATCTTCACTGGGGACCAATGTCGCACCCTTCCGTCTCTAGGTGTCCCCAACCATAGCATTCACAAAACCTCGACGACTCCGCGATTAATTCGCCAAAAGCATACCTTTCCAAGCAGATATCCAGATCCAGACGCGTAGGCAATTCCTAGTCTCCAGATCCCAGGAGGAAAAATACTTGCCTCACGATCCTTGATCCGCGCAAGGATCTCGGTCTTACCAGTGCTTTTATCGACGCCACGTCTACCCCTACATTCCCAACAACACCGGAGGGTGGAGAGAGGTTCAATCTCGGTTACCCATACTTTTGTGCAAGCAGTAAGAGTGACGTTTTTAATCTTATTGACCGTGCGTGTAGACACTTGTGCACGGGTGCGCTGTAGTGTTTCTCGGCCTTAGTTAAAAAGAGTGTTGGAGGAGGTGTAGTTGAATAATATAATCTAAGAGGCCCCTCTTCCTGCTTGCTGCACAGGTTATTGATATCCAGAAGAGACTTGAGTTACCTCTATTGCCTGATAGAGGCCCAAGCTGATGCGTGTTTTCTCGTTAATACACGGTCATTTGATTTTTGGTTGGAGTGATAGGCGGATCTACTTTAGTTGATTTGTTGTAACCATGTCGGATTTCCGAAGGTGATTTGGGGACGATACTGATATCTGACGCCTAGCTCTTTCGTTCATGCCGTATCACTCGTCCTTGGATGAGTATAGGTTGTTGTTGTTCCTGTTAACTCATTAATCATGAATATAGGTTGCCTAGGCCGAGATGAGGTGAAGTTAATTCATGTCTTGGGAAGAAAAAGAGAAGATCTGATACTTGATATATTTGGAAGGCGTGTCACCCTAACAGGGAAGAGAACCATGCTAACATGCATGCATACTTCGATTGAAATAGGAACGGTCTTTGCGCTAATAAGTGTGGTTTTTAACGTTCAAACCCCACTAATTAAAGTGGCGTCTAGAGATTTTGGAGACTTTAGAACGAGCTGGCCAATAAGAGGCCTCAACTGATTCGCACCTCCGGCGACCGTGATTTGATCGCTCGAATCAAGCTCTAAATGGCTGGATCCACCTGACTCTGAGCGCACCGAAATCATGTGCGTTCACTTAGTACTCGGGGCAGGTAAGAAGAACCTGAAAATGACTTTTAATGGTAACAACCTCTGATTCGCGGCTGGCGAAAAGCTACACCAAATTGAGCACCTGCTTGCAGCTTGCATTTTCAGGTTCTTATTGCCTGCCCCGAGTATCGAGCACTGTGCATGCGGCTGGGGGTGTCGTTCTCAGGGACAGATCGAAAATATTTATGTACACTCCCGAGGTAAGTTGGCCCGAGAGTTCCAGGGCACAATCCGTTCTTTCGGGAGCAACGTGATTCAGCTCATATCCGCCACATAGGAGTTGAGAGCGAGGGTAGGATGCCCATGCCTTTGGGATGACCTTGTCATGATATCAACCTTAGTATCTTCTAACCCGGTTCGTGTCTTCTAAAACGCCGAGATAGCCTTTGATATATCAGCCCACGACCTATTAATTAGTTGTTTCATCCATACCAAGGAGCAGATTTATGAAGCAGTGATTGTGGCAAATGCGGAAAGAGATCTTTGGTCTCGCGCTGGGCCAAGGGAATGGGTATTGAGTGTGTAATGAGAGATCAAGAAGATAGAAACGAAGAAGAGGGGAAACATGTCAAAGCGGGGTATTATGTAAAGTTTAATGTCTGATATAGGTATTTACATATAGGTATGTAATCGCTACGTATACGCAACTGGCTGCGTGTGCGTGGGCATAATGTAGAATCAAGTACTCGTACTTTCCTAACGTTTGTAAAAGGGACCACTATTGCATACCATACTAAAATTTGGACTTGGCACGTATTTGTATGGTATGCAATAGCGGTTCCTTTTACAAACGTCAGGAAAATACGAGTACTCGGGGCAGGCAAAAAGTACCGGACAATGCAAGCAGTAGTTCACGCCTAGCACGCGTGCCCATTGGTGAACCAAAAATCTGCATTGTCCGGTACTTTTTACCTGCCCCGAGTATGTGTATGTGGCCTGTTCTCCCATAGACACAGTTCCATTGAGGCCGCATATTAGAAAAAGATGATAAAGTCCATGTTCGTGCGTGTATGGTGAAAGTGAAACTGGCGCCCCTCTGTGCCGCACAGTGGAGATCTGTGTTTGGAGAGCATGGAGATCGAAAACCATCAAGGTCTGATTAGGCTTGGTCACGTGAAACCCAGTTTTTGGACATGCCCAAATTAGATAGAACTAGAAATTTGGTTGTCTTAGAAGGTCTCAATATTCACATCGCAAGAATTGCTGTCGTGTCTACTTAAATGCTAAAACAGACACCACCGCTGTGGGTACAGATACTATGCATCACGTTTCAATAACAGCACACGTATCAAATGTCACTTCCACAACACGAAGAGAACCCCTGTTTCTGCTGGTACTGGGTTAATAATTAACCTAAATCGAATTGCTCTAGGTCTAAGGAACGGGGATCTGAGTATGTTTTCCATCTATTACTGCCTGGGGATGGGCTATTTCCCGGTATTATATAATTATGCGACAAGCCGAGATTAGTGATATCGAACAGGGTAAACCGCTGCCTGTTTCTGATACAGACCAGCAGGTCGATATTGTAGGAGTTAAATTTGATTAGGGCCATGCAAAGTTCGATCACATACATGTATGCATCCTCCTGACCTGGGCGAGCCATGGCGCCGCCAGACCCTATTAATTGCATAAGTGGCCATAATTCTCCAATTTAACTAAACCTTAACGTCCCTAGAATCATCATCTAGATCTCTGCCATTAACATTCACGTTCATGATGAGCTCCCGTCTTTTTTTTTTTTTTTAATTCATGTAGTTTTATTTGATTCTAGGTACAAAACTCTGCATGCAGTCTTAGACTATGGCATAAAAGTACCTCTCCCCAGCGTGAAATACAGAAGCACAACCCTAGAAGAACAAATGAGATACTAAGGAAAAGTACTGCGCTAATATAATAAAATAGTTACAAGGAAAGTTAACACTCTTTGGTGGCCCATATCCGGCATAAGGTGTCGACCTCCATGGTTTTGAGTTTTAATAACCTGTTGTCTATAGGGAACTTGTGGGTGTGTGGATTCGCGAATGACTCGGAAGAAGGTCTTGCATTGGCTAGGTGAAGGAAGGGGGGGAGCTGAGTGAGCTTGATGACTCAGACCCTGACAGGAGTGGGGAGATTTGGTTTTTCTTTGGGAAGTTCATCCTGATGGAAGTGATGATGTAGTACGCCACTAGGGCTTATAACGGGGCTATTATCAGGCTGTTATAATAATACCTGTTCTACCAGTCAAAGCCATACGACCCTAGGGTAACCGCAGCTTGTTCTTCATCGACGGGTGAAGACAAGGACAGGTGAGCCCCTACCTCTATTGGTATGGAGGGTAGGGATCTTAGCGAGCAATGAGCCACATGAGTCAAGCCAGGCGATTGGGTAAAAAATTAGAACAGAAGGACAAGCATGCCAAACAGGAAGGGTAACCTCTAACATAAGTTACCCTACCTTGGTGGTCGACCTCTGAGGTGCAATAACTTTGCAACCGATGACCGAAAAATATGCTTTAGCGCGTTAGAAAGGATCCTGGCGGCGCTCCGGTTAATCTGGGCTAATCTAATGAACGCGTTGCGGAGTTGAGGAAACGCTGCAAAATAAACACGTTTTAGACCCCAAAAATAACCCCCGGAGCGTCGAACCGCGGGAACCCTCCTGTTTCAGCCCGGTGCATCTTTGGGGAGTAATAGTACAACCCAAGCTACTAAAAGCAAACCTCGCTTTACAAAACACCAAATCTATTTTAAAAGCAAATTGAATAAGTAATTGCTATCTGGTCGGTTGTTTCCGCTAGTTCTTAGGATCCCGACCAGCTCTTGGCAGAGATTGCGTGATTTGACTCGGGCGGAAGTTCGTCCGAGATGTGGTAGCTACTCCTCTCGCCCCTCATAGGAAATAGTCGATGTGCCCCCCGACTATTGACAGGCAGTTTGCCATCAGAAACAAAGAACCTGAACAAGGGCATCGAACTTCTATGAAGAACTCGGTAATGCCCCAGGTTGGCCTCTCATAATCATCGGATCTTTACTAGCGAGAAGACCCCTTAAAGTTATTAAGTTCTAAGACTACAAATAACGATCAAACAAAACAAACTCTATCCTTCTGTCGAACGAGCCCATCGTAACTCGTTCGCTTCCTTTATCATTCCTACCTGATCGAAGTCACGGTCGTGCCCCATCATAGCACCCCCGTTACAGGGCTAGTGTGTTGGTTGCCAGTGGGTTGTGCCAGATTTCGTCAAGCATGTTGATACCAGGTAAATATTGAGAATGTTAGTCTACCTTTACTTAGCATATAAGGATGGCATGTTCTGTGGTTTCTGAGCACAAGCTGCACCTGTTATACGTATCGGGGAGGTGGAGGTTGAGCCAGGATTTGTGGCCTTTGAGGTAGCTTTTTTGGGCTATCATTTGGTGGATTCGAGTAGCCGTGAGTTTGTGTAGGTCCATGAAGGGCTCAAGGGTTGTGGTGAGAAGGAGAGAGTAGTATGAGGGGGTTGGGAAGTTGTGTGCCTAATTATTTAGCATCTGTTCTTTTGCTAGTTTTGGAAGGAGCTTGTAGTTAGTTCCTCTCGCGATCGGGTTGTGCAGGAGGGAACAAATGTATTCGATTGAGAGATATGCTACTCCGTTTATCACTGTTGAGTTCCATTTCTTAGGTGGGTTTGATCTGCCGTGCAGGAGTCGTGTGTGGGAGGGGACCCTATCAGGGATGATGTGTAACGGAGCCATTCTAACTGTCTGGTGTATGAGTACACACAGAGCCCGGTTACATACTGAAAATTGTTGATTGAAGCCAGTTGCACAGTGACATGCAATTACCGGTAGTGTGGTTAGCTACCAGCTGTCAGAGTAACTACATTCTGAGCGCTAGGAAAGGGAATTTATTCATGAGGGTAATAACTGACGGGTCTATGCCTTGCCAATGATTAGAAGGCCAGCCAGAGTGAAGCTTTGAGTGCTCAGCGATCCTCTAAATCCTCTGAGCATGATAAGTCTGCCGGTAGTGGCAGGGACCTTGCCTGGGAAGTCTACAATAGGCGAAGAGCTCTACAGCAACGATTAAGCTTACACCTAAGCGGTAGCTCATTCATGCAGGTTCCAGTTGCGCGACAACCAAGACTGCAGGTGTTACAAAGGCTTTCACTAAGGGTGGTTGCATTCGGAACCAGAAGCACCCACTAACGCTTAGAGAAAAGTGGGGTAGCGGTGGTATTGCTTCCCTTCCGTTAAAAGGCATCACCGGAACTTAGTTAGGAAGTAGGAGCAGGGGAACAGAACCCTTTGGAGTATAAGTACTCAGGATCCTCCCCGCCCAACTATGCAGATTTGTAAGGGACCGTGCGCGATGGCTTGGCAATGGGGTCGAAGGACACTAGGGGGCTCCTGGGAAGGAGGAAGTAGGCTCGCACGATGACGAGGATGGAGTCAGCGGTGTGCCCGAGGGCAGGGACGATGGTCCGTACTAAGACGGAGGAGACAGCGGTCGGCGAGGGGGCCGAGGGGAGCAGCGGGGTAAGCGAGCAGAGGGCCACGAGGGCGACGACGAGGAACATAACGGCGGATGCGAAGAGCATGATGGGCAGCAGACGTAACGGGGACTGAGAGTAAAGAAGTGTATTGAAGCGAAGTAAATCCCCCAAAGTAGTAACTCCAAGTAAAATACAAGATGTTGCGTAAGGAAAAGAAGTAGACAGTGAGGGGGCGAGCACCCCTATATATATAAGAAAGAGAAACAACCCGATTACTAATCCTTCGCAGAACTTCCGGCACCTTCCGATGACTCATGCTTCCTCCGTGTTGCGGTAGTGGTTCGTAACAGTTTAGCCCCTCCTCTCGAAGAGCGAGCTCCTGCGAGCAGGTAGGCGGTAGGCGAGGTAAGGTAAGTACGTAGTAAGTTAGCAAATGGTTGTAGGCGAAACACCAGGGAACGTAACATAGAGCGGTTTCATTTGCGAAAGAAACCGTAACAAACTATACTTTCCTACGCAAGGTCCTCTTAAGGTTTGCCGCGGGCTTGTTGGGTATAAGGAGCGGAAGCGTTGCAGTGCCCCTAATTCCGCATCGAGGTTCCGAGCCGGTTCCCAGGTGGGCTGTTCGTAGCCGGTCCATTTGACTAGGTATTGTAACTGCCGATGCCGTATTCGGGAGTCCAGTACTTCCTGTACTTCAAACTCTTCCTCCCCTTCAACGATTACCGGGGGCGGTGGTGGTTGTATGTGGCCTGGCAAAGGTTGGGTCCGAGCAGGTTCTAGCAATGAAACGTGGAATACTGGGTGGGACTTCATCGAGGCGGGGAGTTCCAAGCGGTAGGCATGTGATCCGATGCGTTCGAGTATTTTGAACTTCCCTAGCCGTTTGTGATCTAGTTTGTCCGATGGCCTAGTGGTGCGTATGTGTTTTCTCGATAGCCATACCATATCTCCCACTTCGAATCGGGGCTCTGGAAGTCGGGCGGCGTTTGCATTCTCGGCGGCGGCGGCTTGTGCGTACAGGATCTCTGATCGCAGGGCAACCTGTAAAGTGGAGATTGCGTTTGCAAATTCCAGTACCTCCTTCGGTGTGACTTTGCGCGTTTCTTCAGCAGGGAGGACGTCTAGTTGGGGATTATACCCATAGTTGGCAAAGAACGGGCTGACTCCCAACGGTTCCGTAGAAGCATTGTTGTGCGCGAATTCTGCCAGGGGAAGGAACTCTGCCCAGTTGTCCTGTTGGTAGTTGACGTAGCCCCGTAAGTATTGCTCCATAATGGCGTTTACCCTTTCGGTCTGTCCGTCTGTTTGTGGGTGGAAGGCTGTGCTGAATCGGGGCTTGATGTCCAGTTGGCCGCAGAGTGACTTCCAAAACTGCGAGGTAAAGGTTGTGCCCCTGTCTGATACTATGTCTTTCGGCAGCCCGTGTGCTTTCCAGATGTGTTGTAGGAATAGTCGGGCCAGTTCCGGGGCGTCGGCGGTGTCTCTCGTGGGGATGTAGTGGGCCATTTTGGTGAGCCGGTCGACCACTACTAAGATGGCGTTAGATCCTTGGGACTCGGGTAGGCCTGTAACATGGTCCATGGATAACGAAGACCAAGGTTTGACTGGGGGAGCCAGTGGTTTGAGGAGACCATACGGGGCGTGTCGGGCCGGCTTAATTCGGGAGCAGGTATCGCAGTGGTCCACATAACGGGCAACGTACTTCCGCATTTGGGGCCAGTAGAAGTTCCGGGACAGTAGTTCCAGCGTGCGTGCCCGTCCTGGGTGTCCGGCCGAAGGTGCGTCATGGTGGGTGCGGAGGATCTCCAACTTGATAGCGGCGTCGTCAGGGATGTATAGTAGGCCCTGATAGTACAGTAATCCTTCTTTAACTGTGCATTCGCCTATGGGTAAGAAGCGGGAGTGTTTCTTCTTGGCCGCGATATCCTTCATGAGTTGTTTGGATAGAGGGTCTTTGGCCAGTGCGGTCTCTAGTTCCCTTTGGCGGGATGGTGCCACTTTGGAGGGTGTGGGGATCTGTAGTGCGGCCGCCAGACGAAGGTTCTTTGGTTTTAGTACAACCTGGTGCTGCTGGGTCAATCTTTCATCCCCTTCCTTAGGGAGATCTCCAGATCGACGTGTGAGGGCATCAGGTTTCCCATTCTTTGTACCCGGGCGGTAGGTGACTACGAAGTTGAAGGAGGACAGCGTTAAGGACCACCGGGCTTGACGACGGTTAAGGATCTTTGTGGACATGAAGTGCTCCAGGTTCTTATGATCGCAGTACACCGTGGTTTCTTGGTTGTTGGGTTCCAGGTACTTTCGCCATTCTTCAAACGCGCGTACGATCGCTAGCAACTCTTTGTCATAAATGTCGTAGTTGCACTCGGCTGGCGTCATCTTGTGGGAGTAGAACGCCACGGGGTGGAGGATTCCCTGGTCGTCCTTCTGGGAGAGTACAGCTGCCGCTACAAAGTCAGAGGCATCGGTTTCCACTATGCACGCTCGTTCGGGGTCATAGTGCCTTAGTACCGGGGCGGTGGTGAAAGCTTCTTTCAGTTAGGCCAAAGCGTGTTCCGCCGCGGTTGTCCATATGAACGGGGCGTCCTTCTTCAACAGATTCGTCATGGGGGATACTACCTTGGAGTAATCGCGGATGAACCTTCGGTAGAAGTTGGCGAACCCTAAAAAGACCTGTACGTCGTGGACCGAGGTGGGTGTCTTCCACTCCTGGATCGCCTTTGTTTTGTCGGTTGCCATGGTGACCCCTTCACCGGATATGATGTACCCCAGGTACTCGGTACGATCCACGTGGAACTCACATTTCTCTGGCTTGCAGTGGAGGCCCGCGGCTTGTAGTTTGTCCAGGACAATGCGGACATGCTGCTGGTGTTCTTCGGGTGTGTTGGAGTAGATCAGGATATCATCGAGGTACGCCGTGCAGAAGTCGTCCAAGTGGGTTCGGAGGGTGTCGTTCATGAAGGCCTGGAAGGTGGCGGGGCGTTGGTGAGTCCGAACGGCATGACCAGGTATTCGAACAGCCTGTACCGGGTTCGGAAGGCTGTTTTCCATTCTTCCCCTTCCTTGATTCGGATTTGGTTGTAGCCCTGGCGGAGGTCCAACTTGGTGTATATCTTGGCGTCTTTTAATCGGTCCAAGGTGTCGTTGATCAACGGCAGTGGGTAGCGGTTCTTGATGGTGACTGCGTTGAGGGCGCGGTAATCCACACATAGCCTTAGGGATCCGTCCTTCTTTTTGATGAACAGGACGGGGGCTCCTGCAGGGGACGAAGATGAACGGATGTACCCTCGGGCTAGCTGGTCATCCAGGTATTCCCGCAGGGTTTTTAATTCCTCCGAGGACATGCCGTACAGGGGGCCAAAGGGTGGTTGCTTGCCTTCCATCAACGGGATTTCGTGATCGATATACCGGTGGTTGGGGAGCACTTGGGCCTCGGATTCCTGGAACAGGTGGAGGTATTGGTGGTAAGCGGCAGGGACCAGTTCATCGGTTGATTGGGACGGCGATGAGTTTGGTTTTGGGGCTCGGGCTGCGAGGAGGAAAAGCTGGTTGTCCGGTTGTTGTGCTTCTCTGCGGAATCGGGCGGCGGACAAAGTAATCGTGCGGCGAGGGGTGGCTGGCCTTGGGGGTATCGGCGGCGGGCGCGAGGGGATGGCGGTGCTTGGTCTCGGGGGTATTGGCGGGGGTGGCAGGGTGGCGGCGGAGGCGATCAATGGGTGACAGGTGAGGGTGGAGGTCCAGAGAGTTGCAGTGTGCTGTTGGCAGCGTTCGGCGTGGAAGGAGATGGATCGGTCGGCGAACCGTATTTCGGCAGCGTGGTGTTGTAGCCAGGGGAGTCCGAGGACCACTTTCGCGTCACCGAGCTTGGTGACGTATAAGGAGGCCCCTTCCACATGATCATTCATCTCGAGGCGGAGTTTGCAACAGTGGGTGATGGCTCCGGAGGCGATGGCTCGTCCATCGATCACTTGCAAATGTCTTGGGGTCGCGAGTTCTTCGAGGGGATATCCGCGGGCCTTGGCGAAGGAAGCGTCGATGAATCCGTATCCGGTGGCCCCGGTGTCCACCAGCGCCCGGAGCGCGTCCTTGTTCCGAGATAGTCGTATTGGTACTTCGAAGGGTTCGCAGTCGCCGGGGTGGTGTAGTTGTCCGATCTTGAGTTTGGCTCCTACCCTTCTCGTCCGTAATAGTCGTGTGGCCGTGTGGACGCCGGGGGCGTTGGTGACGTGGGCTGTGCCCCCATGACGGGTGACCAGGGCAGGGAGTAGTGGTGCTCCTAACCGATGAAGGGTATTCAAGACCTTGACAGGCGATGGGTATGGTCCGATCCCGATGAGGTAGGGGTGGAAGTCCCTGGAGGTTAGTGTTAGGAAACACCAACCCGGGTCGTTTCCTGTAGGGTTTCCAAAATGGGCGGCACGTTGGAGGAGGAGGCGTTGTAGTCGTCGAGTGCGTCGGGGTGTCAATAGTGGGGGGGTTTGGTCGGCGAGTGGTTCCTCCCTAGCTCGGGGGAGAAGTTTACCGAGTAGGTAGGCTGTTGTCCAGGCTAGGAGGAAGAGGGCGGCGTAAGCGAATGGTAGCAGTGTGTTGGTGTTCTCCGGAGAGAGGGTGTCGGTCGACCATAAGACACGCAACATAGTGTAAGGGACCGTGCGCGATGGCTTGGCAATGGGGTCGAAGGACACTAGGGGGCTCCTGGGAAGGAGGAAGTAGGCTCGCACGATGACGAGGATGGAGTCAGCGGTGTGCCCGAGGGCAGGGACGATGGTCCGTACTAAGACGGAGGAGACAGCGGTCGGCGAGGGGGCCGAGGGGAGCAGCGGGGTAAGCGAGCAGAGGGCCACGAGGGCGACGACGAGGAACATAACGGCGGATGCGAAGAGCATGATGGGCAGCAGACGTAACGGGGACTGAGAGTAAAGAAGTGTATTGAAGCGAAGTAAATCCCCCAAAGTAGTAACTCCAAGTAAAATACAAGATGTTGCGTAAGGAAAAGAAGTAGACAGTGAGGGGGCGAGCACCCCTATATATATAAGAAAGAGAAACAACCCGATTACTAATCCTTCGCAGAACTTCCGGCACCTTCCGATGACTCATGCTTCCTCCGTGTTGCGGTAGTGGTTCGTAACAAGATTTCTCCAGTCTTCATGAGAGCTATTAAGTATTTTCTACTCGGTAGCAGGGCCCTTAAAGATTATTGAGTTTTTAGCGAAAGAATCTTTGAATAATCTAAACCTGATTTCTATCTTGCACGGCCACATCTTTCTATCGGATTCTAGCGATACGTGGAAGGACTGTCCCAATTACATGATGAGTTCCCGTCACTTGGCAGTTATGTATATGGTGAGGTCTGCCTCTCCGATGCCCTTGCGCCCCTTATAATAACATGAACTGTTATGATGAGTAATTACGTAATAATTCAAGATCTCGCCCCCTTTGGCCGTATTAGGGTACTGAAAGGGGTGATTCTACGGACAGCGCAATCTGTGTAATCTTCGAGTATCACTCGTTGATTTGTTGAGGGTTTGATTGATTGGTTAGGCCAACAATGGGTTAGGGGTGTATAAATGATACGTGAGGGTTTAGAGAGGAAATTGCTGAGTATTAGGCGGTAAAGTAAGGTATTTTGAAGCGTATATTATATATTAACATTCCTCGGCTTGCCAAATCTACATGTAGTGTATTGAAAACAGCAAGTGCCCAGCTAGATCGATCTAGGAACCAAGAACCTCCCCTCTATATATATTAAGATCACTCCTTTCCATAACTGATCTCTTTACGCCATAGTTTATACTGCATGCGAACATTCTGTACCTAGAAACTAGAAATGAAATGACTTCACACACACACACACACTTTCCATAACTGATCAGATCGGCGAGGTTTCCGCAGCTAACCGACTCGGGGGAGGTTCGGTCCCATTGAACTGTGGCGAACCGAAACCAGGTGTGGGTTAGGTTTGATTCACAGGTTATCACTCGAATTTACTTCAAAGGATATATGTTGGGGTGATTATTCTTCATTTCGAGGCAGCCTCTCGAGATTATTTGTGTCCATAAATGCTTTATTATTTGACGACGCCATGGCATCTCCTATCTTGATGGTGCAGTATTACAGAGCTAGAGATGGCGGTGCGTGCTGGGGGTCCTTAGTATAGAGAGTGGTTGATTCAGCATGCACCACAGCGAAATTTGTTACTTTACATTATCATATGTGATTAAGCTTTAAATTGGGCGCCTGGGTAAGGCCTTAGGGCTTTAAAAATCCGCGCGCGGAGGGTTTATACCTACTAAATCTGGGGTGGTTCGGTATTTTGTGCTGCGTGATCCTGGGTGGGTGCTCAAAGGGAAGATTGCTATAGAGAGATAGTGCTAAATAGAGCGATTTGGCCAATCCCTGTGTTTCAAATTTTGAGCTCAAATTTTGAGGTCTTGGCGGGATTTTCACACCAAAAACTGTCGCCAAGAACTAGATGTTTAGGTTCAGAAGTGGTTGGCCAAATCGCTCTAATGTGAGCGATAGCTATAGTTTAGTTAAATGGGGGATACATATTGCATAGCTTCCTGAGATCGAAACGGTCAAAACGATGATTCTGGAATAGAAACCTACGTCAAACCTGAAACAGAGCCAAACCACAGGTTCTACTATCAACCCATGAACTTCATACCAATGTCTCTTTGATACACTGTATGTATCACGTCGATAGTATCCCTCTCTCGCTCTTAGTGGTGGATCGATTACTAAAACGCATAGGTTTAAATCTGGCGTTTGGGGCGTGCATTATCACTCGATACTACAAATATTGCGCCCTAAGATAAACAAGTATATCTGTCTCTCTCATAATTGCTTTGCAGCTGGTTATCACCATTAAAACGTGTTCCTGTATTCATTACAACGACTTAACGTTAGTGTATCTCGAACTTCGCTTCTACGCTTTACACCAGTGACGCATGCTCCAATAAAATCTGGTTCAACCCCTCCCTCTGCACCACCCTCTCAAACGCAAAGCTTTTTGCCATATCCCCTAGCTCCTCCATTCCCATACCCTCAAAATATCTCGCAAACTCTGCAGACAGCGTCTCGCTCAGAAAACATTCCTTTAAAAGCCTCGACACATGGCGTTTTACGTCCCAGTGATCGGGATACTTCTGCGCTGCCTCTGGCGCGTTTTTCGAGATCCATTCTATGAGGGGCTGTTCTTTATCAGCATTGACAGCGCACAAAAGGAATAGAGTTAAAAGGGACTAACGCCAAAGATTCCGTCAACCTCGTCCGAAGGCCAATACCCCCACGCATCTGCCTGAACCTTCTTCTTCTTCTCGATAAAGGGCTGGAGTGTTTTCATCCATTTCCCCTTCGGATCTGCGTACACCATCCCCTGCATACCGATATCCTTGTATGTCCAGATGCTCCAGCCGATGTTGTACTTCTCGTAGATGCGCAGCTGTGCCCCGAGAAGGTTGTAGCGCTGCGTGTTTACTGTATCTGCATCGGGAGAGGAGGGCGGAGCATAGACTGGTCCGAACTCGCCGTTCCAGATGGGGACCTTGTGCTTCCGCATAAACTCGGTCTTTCGGAGGAGTTGGGATTCGAGTTTTTGGTCCTGGGAGGGGGTGGACGTATATGGGGAACCAGTAGGGAAACCCATCAGCTGAACGACAGTTAGCAGGGACGGAAAAAGCGGAGAGCGCTAACTCTATGAAGTAGGGACTGGGACAGACTTACGGAGTAATCATGGATGGCGTAGACAGTGTTGGGTAGCACACTGTCGAACGCCTTGAAGTCCATTGCAAATGTGTTTCCATCGAGCCAAAGAATATGGTTCGCATCAACCTTTCGAATCGCCTTCTCGATGCGGTCATAGAACTTCGGGAGTCGTACATGTTCTGCTCGCTACATTAGAAAACCATGTCCTCACATGAAGGGCATACATAGAAGAACATACTAGGGTCTGCAGGCTCATTCAAAGGGTTATACCCCGCGATACACTTGCGGTCCTTGTAATGCTCTGCCAACTCCTCCCACAGCCATACCACCCTGTCCTGAAAATCTTTATACTCCCAAAATAATGCCGCATTCGTCGGATTATCCGAGTGCCTATAGTCATCTCTATATTAGCTTCGCACTCCGCAGCTGTAGCCCCCAACACCCAGCACAACACCTACCAATCCGGATTTTGTCCCCCGGGCACCGCATGCAAGTCCAACACTGTCCAGATTCCATGTTTCTCGCAGAGATCCACTACACGGTCGAGGTGCTTGAACCCGGAGGTCTTGAGCACGCGTGGGTTCATGTCATCCTCGAAGTGGTGGTAGTTGAAAGGGATGCGGAGGCAGTTGAGTCCCAGTGAGGCGAAGAACGCGGCGTCGGCATCATTGAAGAAATGTGTGAGGAATTGGTCGAAAAAGTATTCATATTTTTCTTGTCCGAGAACTGCAAGCATTGCTTCGCGGTGTTGGTGCTCGTGGCCGGGGTAGCCTGTGATGAAGTTTTCCATACTGAGATGGGGGGTGTTGGTTAGCTCTAGTGAGCTCTGGCTAGGAGCCGGAGTGGGTGGGATATGAACGGAGGATCAATCGGGAAATACAGTGTACTGAATCATAGGAAGGCTTTTAAGCTGTGGAAAGGAAGGAAACATACTTCATCCACCCTCCCAAACCCGCACCTTTCAAGATCACATTGTTGCCATTCTCATCAACAATCTTCTCGCCGTCAACCTTCAGGAATGAGAACTTTGTTTCTGTCATTTTCGAGAATCGCATTGTAATTGCAGTATATTTCGTACTCCATCTCAACTGCTGTCACTAGCGCTATATATACCCATTCACCCCTCCTCCCCAGCTCATTATAACCACCCCACATTTTAATATCCAAGCTCGACCCCAAACTCATCGAAGCTCATCGCGTCTCACCCCGACGCTCCCCGACCAGCACCTTGCGGGGAAGCTTGATGTGCACTTCAACTTCAGGCTGAATTCCCCCACATTTCTCGGCTATTAACCGAATGTGCAGAACCTGGGTCTATCCTGCGGGGAATTATTATGGTTACAGCACGGAACGCAGAAAAATACTTTTGGCGTGCTTTCGGCCCATTGCGCCCTGTTTATGAGATATTTTCTTCACAGCACTCCTCACTCTTGGTAGGCAACATGGCCTTAGGCACTTGGCTCCGATTACTGATTATGGCATGGGGTATTGCTACGTAGGGCACTGTTGTGTTTTGGATTAGAAATCTACGGAGGAGATCTTTGATTTCGGGGAGTGTAGGCAAGTGAAGTTATCGATTCTAACTAGTGCACATAGATTTTGGTGCTAATTTCGTCATTACATATCACTCGGCGAACGGGTTAGGGTTTATTATTAACTTTAGGCTGATTATATTACCACTGAGAGGAAGAGAATGAATGTTGGCTCTCGGTCAGGGGAGACGGTTCATTCTACGCCTTTCACCAAGTAGTACTGTGATAAGGACGGCGCACCCTCAGGGAACAAAGGATACTTGCTGTTACTTTCATTTTTATTAGTTGTATTTCAGCTTCTATCAGCAATCTAATCAAATCAATAAATGAATCACCCTAAATTGTTTACTAATTGAAGCTCATAGTATATGAATCTTTTTCTATGCGAAATGAATCATTAAATGAATCCTTAGTGGCATTTGACACTTTTTGATAGACATTAAATTATGTTTTTTCTAGGTATACTTATATATAAGATGAAAAGCAAAAAGTTGGACTATTAGGTAAATTGAACCTGGGTATATCTAAAGACGAAGAAGAAAGGGAAGCAAAGCGAGGATGGGGCGGACTCAGAGAAGAAGAAGGGGAAGAATAGAATGAATGTATGCGTTTGTCGTGTGGTGTTAATTCAATGTTCGCAGGCGTCCGGGGCCCCCGCCGGGCGCCCGGTAGGGCTCTGAAAAGAGGTGGGGACTGGACGGATGGCGCTCTATAGTCCGTCCGGGGGTGGAATCCGAGGGACCGCAAAGGACCCTCGGGCCCGTAGGGCCCTGCAGGCCTCTTTAACTTTCGGGTAACGGCCGTCCCCCGCCGTCCCCCGCAGGCATATGAAGTCATATGCAGTCATATGCAGTCATTGGCAGGTAATAGCCGTCTGCCGCCGTTGACGGTAAGTAATTTCCTTCACTAGAATCATGAGAAGTCATTCGTAATTACAGCTTCCTTTATACTGTTGAGAATCAAAA
Source organism: Morchella importuna (assembly GCF_003444635.1). Lineage (NCBI taxonomy): Eukaryota > Fungi > Ascomycota > Pezizomycetes > Pezizales > Morchellaceae > Morchella > Morchella importuna. Next base: position 108,781 of record NW_025763446.1, on the reverse strand, counting down.
GCTCACATATTTTACATTAGGTCACTTAATGCCAAGCCCCCGGCGGGCACAACGGCCGTCTTCAGTCCTCTAACTTCGCGGCTTTGTCGGTCCCGGGCTACCTTCAAGGACGGACGACTCTTGCGCTCCGTTTCGGTTCGAGGCTGAAAGCGGATGGGCTGCCCCGTTGAGAACACTGCAGGCTGAGTAGCCATCAGGGATCACTCGGTCCCATTTGATCATAATAGGCGTTATGGCACCGACCATATTTTTAATTTGGGTTCGACTTTGGAGCTCTTAGTGGGCTACTCACAATAAAATATTGTTGCAAAGAACTGGAATATTTGGACCCAAGTCGGTTACTAAAACGCTCTAATAGATCGATCGCCAACATGGGTAGAATACATAAAAACGAAAGGGGGAAAAGGGGGGGGGGGGGGGGACTCGCTCTAGCATGGGCAAGCCGGTCTATTTAAAAGCGGTTACCGAAACTGCCAACTCTGGCGGCGATGGATATAGAATACGCCTGGGGATTTCACATCCTGTCCGCGTATTTCACAGAAAGCTTGAGTCTGTGTAATATCTGCAATCATACCTTCCTCGTGGGGTTAATAGGCAACTGAGGAGGACTGTCAATTTTGCCTCCCGAAATCGTCATTTTTGAAGTGTAAACCCCCGCATTTGACACTTGGTAAATACTCTTTATTATTCCATTGGAAGAGACCACTCGCTTCGTGGCGTAAGCCTCGAGTGATCTCCCACGATTAACTGTGCGGGGTTATGGGATGGATTGTAGTCCCCGCATACTGGTCTTTGGGTAATGACTGGAGTAAAACAGTGAGGTACGGTCTTCATTTTGCGGAGAGTCAGGTCTACCCAACCCTAACCCTAACTAATCCGAAAGGCCCTTCCCTTTTTTTTTTTCTGTTTAACTCATTAAGAAAGGCCCTTCCCTTGTCCTAGAGAATCGATCAAGTATCTACATTTGTAGGGTTACAAAAATAACCAATCACCTACCTAATGGCACTTCATATCAGAATAACTCAAGAGCCGGGAGAACAATTGAATAATTTTAAGTGTCCTAAACGGAGTTAGATGCTTGGAAAGGATTGACTTATCCTTCTGACCTAGAAGGTCTCGATGTAAGGTTTCTTCGCTGGACAGTTTTGGTTGCTATGAGTCTCAGGAAGGTGCAAGTGATCGGTTGTTCTTGTAACCCTACAATATCTATCTACAAGTCACTTCAACCGCCCCATGCGCTGGCGACATATCTTCCGATTCAGGCTCCGAGTCCTCCACCAGCTCCCTCTCTGGCGCTGGCCCTTCTCCCTCCGCAGGGCTAACTGAGCCTCTCCATGCCTCGACCAGCTCCGTTTTCAAGACCTGCGACACCCCGATCAGCTTGCGCTGTAGGCTCTCCAGCGCCCCTCCTTCCACTGGGTCGTGGTCCTCGAGGTGATGGCACACGGTTACTCCGTCGCTCTCATCGCTCGCTGTCACTGTCAGCGGGTACCCCGCGCTGGCCCGCAGGAAAATGATGCGTGAGCAGATGCTGTGGAGCTGCAGGAGCAGTGGGTGCGGGAATGGTAGCTTCGCCGGGTTGGGCGTCGTGAGCGTGACGAGGTGTCCATCGGTGATGTTGCCGTTGTGCTGTGTGCCAGCGGAAGCCTGGATTAGCTGCTGAGGCTAATAAGTCTCTTGCCGAGGAGGCCCACGCGGGCTTTGTACTGGGATTGTCAGCGGCGTTGTGAGGGGTACGGATAATTGAGTGGAAAAGTGGGAAATTGGGGATTACCTCTGAGCAGGTGTTGGAGTTATACGGAAGCATCTCCAACACCGGGACAAGCTCCCATTTATGTGTGTCAAAGGCTTGGTGTTCTGTGGAACTCAATAACATTACATTCCTCAAATGATCGGTGGTCCCTTGCGGCCCCAGGACAAGACCCTTCAACGCTGTCACCCCATCCTTTTTTAAGAACATCTCGATGAAGGGCCAGAACATATCCGCCTTCTCTCCGCTGGCCGAGTACGGAATGATGTGTGCGACCTGTAACCCCTCCTCCTCCATAAACTGACTCAGCACGGACCTATTCCCATCACGGTTACGGCAGTCCTTCTTCACGTTAGCGGAACGCCCGTGAGGCTTCGTGCGGCCCACCAAAACAGAGGACGAAGATGCGGATGCGGATGTCGTCGAGGGTGTTCTGCCCCCGCCGGCCGAGAAAACGTGTAGGCCACCATGCACCTGGTCATACAGCTCGAGGATGCGCGTTGCGGTCGTGTCTGCGTTCCCAAGCTCCTCAAGTAGCGGGCAGACCGTCGTGGTGTCGGTCTGGTGGGTCTGCAGGACCTTGACCGCGTAGTCTAGGGTCTTGAACTGCATGTCGTCGATGGTCCCGACGCGAGCACTCCATCTTTGGAGAAGCTCCTTAGTCGTGGGAGGGAGCACTTCCAAGAGGGCTTCGAGGTGGACGGCGAGGGGCGCTGTGTCGTGAGTGATGGTGTAGAAGCCGCTGGTGGGGAGAGGGGTTGGAGGGGGTAGCATGAGGGTGGTGGTGTTGAGAGTCCGGTGGTGGCGTTTGTTGCTGGAGGTATTGCTTGTGGGCTATTGTGGCTGGGGGGTAGTGGCTTGTACGTCGTTGCTGTCGGGGCACATCGGGTTAGGATTGCCGAAAGAAGGATCAGGATCGGTTATTGGAATTCCTTATTTTGGTCTTCGTGCGTATATGGGATTACCGCCATAACTCGATCAAAATTACTTGTATGGGAAACTTCTGATGCAGATCGATGCCATTCAACCAATCACTCGGGTGATAATCCCTGGCCAGAGATAGCCAATTTTTTGAGTTTTGGCGGTACTATAACTTTGGGTCATCCTCACAAGTTTAAGGAAGCATATTCGTAATATAGTCCAGATAATACTGGGGCGAGTCCAGAGCACCGGGGGCGGGTGCAGGAAATATCACTCGGTTTGTAGGAAAAAACTGCATCGGCTTCCGCCAACTGTTTATTCTTTTCGCGACCCCACTTATGTGTAGTGTGGGGTTGGGCTAATTTGGATAAACAGCTGGAGTCTTACGCCCTACCTCCAGAGGAATAAAGTCATGGCACAGTAATCGGTCAACCCTCTTCCTCTGTGGCAAGGCGTTTATCCATTCTGTGTGGACAATATGCATTCTGTGTGGACAATATGACGTACCTTTGAGGCCCTCAATTGTGTATCGTGTGCCGCTGACCCGTTACAGGTCGGAGTTGAACCCCAGACACCCCGACATATGTCAGATGTTTACACTACTACACTAGGTAGCTGTAGCTGTCTTTATATCCCGGAAGTTGATGGTAAAGGTTGGACTAAACCTTAATTATACCATGCAAACCATAATTCTAATTACGAGTGATACCTTGGGAAGCGTTCTCCCGAACCTATTCCCTAAACGACCTTAGTCTCTTCAACGAGCTTAGTCCCTACTTTACTTTAGGGTCAAAACGGGTATTTCTATAAGACTGATTTACAGAAGGTAATCCTTATTTAAGCCTTATGTCTCAAACAAGCCCAAATTTGGCCTGTTTTGGGCATAATCGTGACCGTTGCTCGGTATTATCGTCGAATAAAGCTCTTTTAAGACTTTCACTAGGACTGTCCTGGCTTCCGAATACCTAAGGATTAGGGAAATCTGTAAGGTAGATTGTAATAGACTAAGCTTGGGTCGTAGAAACTTTTTGCCTTGGTCTCTTCTCCCACTTCTTTCGGAGACATATTACTCTTTCGCTGGCCTGATACCGATATGATTCAAGAGCGCCATTATATATACGGAAGATGAGGAATCGAGTGAGGATAAACAATATCGTGTAATTACGGTTGATAATGAGAATTCCCATAGTATTTACTAAGCCACAACTAGACTGCAAACAGAGTGGTGGAGGTTCTTATTTTTCTTCTCATTCTGTGGCTCATCATCTCCTTTCTAGTACATTCGCGGGAGACCTCCGAGCACTGTCGCTTACGTGCAGTGAGAACTGTCGAAAGCCTTACTCACATTAGGGGAACGTATGAAAATGTATACAGGTCGGTGCTCCCAGTTTCACTTTGCCTCGAAAAAGCTTTTCTAAATACATATTCCGGTCTAAGCAGCGGGTATAATGCTACACGTATGTCAATGCTCAGAAACAGAAACAAAAACAAAGAAAGTACGAAAAAATCTCGTTCAAAGAGAAGGAAATCCATATTGAGTGGTCAAGAGGCTTAGGTCAAAAAGTGCCGTGTAAACACAAACCAGTCTTCCGCGCTAAGACGCCACTTGCCGCCTGCTGTTTGTTGCTTGCTGAGATTGAGATTAGATTAGATACGATTGTAGGCTAAAACAATTGCATGTAAGTGTCCATTGGAGTCGACACCTGCATGTAACGTCCCTCCCCAGGTTCAGTTTCGTCTCTCAACTTGTATCCGTCAACTGTCCTTTCGCTCCCCGCTGTTTAATTCTATCTATCCATCGATCAGCGCTCCCATTCCCTTACTCCCTCGATCTCCGCTTTATAATCTACATGCAGTTTCTATTCCCTTCACAGCTGCCCCTAATGTCGTTTCCTTCCCTCTTCCCCGGCCGAAAGTTCTTTGTATCATCATCATCTACCTCAGATTCTATCCATCCAATCTCATCTTCTCCTCCGTCTCCCCCTTTTATCTATCAATCATCATCATAATCATCAACTAATTCGATGGAGCCACAGACAAATGTGACAAGCATATTGCTTGATTTACAGAAGAAAGGACAACATAACCATGGATACCACAAGATTAGAACGCAGAGTTGCAACGCTGCAGTTGACTCTAAATAAACAATTTAACATCTATTTTTCTTCTTCTGCAGATATGGGGAACAATCCACAAAGCTCAACTCTAGGGCATCATTTAAAAGGCGAAGCACCGGATATAAGCAACCCTGAAAGGAAAAAGAAAATTCGTCCCGCCGCCCTTTCTCCGACTATTACGACCTTGACATAAGTGAAAATATATCTGGTCGAGAAATAATGCGATCTGGGCGGCCGGTCTTCTAATTCTACACAAACTACTTTCCTTATGGAATATCATAATATAATACTAATACCTGGTTCTCCGGATGATATCAAGAGTTATACATCACTGCCAACATCCAGATCAATCACTGACCGATATATATAGATAAATAGTGAAAATTAAAGCTAGATAACCCTAACCCTGGGAAGTTAGCGATGGGCTCTGGTTTTATTAGATTCTTTGCCCAATTGCATATTGGGTGGCGATCGACTCAGAGCTATCAGCATTTGTCTAACTATATACAGCATAACGAAACAAAAAATAAAGTAATAGAATAAATAGATCACCACATGTACTACGCCTGTGACGGTAAGTCTGTAGACAGGTGGCGGTGCATTGGGGGACGATCTCTGAACATTTGCTTGTGTGTCACCGCCACCTGTCTACAGACTTACCCCGGCACCCGTAGTACAACTAAGCCTTACGATTTTATTTCGTTAAGAAGCACTTAAGCCCTGCATGATACCAAGGATCTATAGAGACGAGAATTCTAGGCAAATAGAAGCTTTAGGCCAACGATCAATTTTGAAAAATGCTATTCGCCATCCAGCAAGATAATCCCTACAACCATCAATTTTGACCAAAATTGATGCTGGAGCTACGACTGAATCTCGCAGAAACGGAACAACAGGTTATTGACCAAAATGGACTAAAGAAAAAGGCGCCCCATCTACTAGCTCTGAGAGTACATGAATTGTAGCAATTGACTAAGGGTGTCGCTGGACAGTGAGGTAATCAAAAAATAAGCGCAACGTTCCTTGTTTTTTGCACACCTCAATTATAAAGTACTGGCTGGGACTGATCGTCGGCTTTGCCATCATTGATCACTGGTTGATCGCTGACATGAGATCCATTATTTCACTATCCGGCCTTTGATTCGGAGGTCTTGCAATATCGGCTTTTGGGAGAAAATGGGGACGGATAAGGTGGGTGGGGTGGCGGGTGGGCGTACGGTGTGTGGTGCTGGGTAGGGGACTACCCCTAAAAGCAACCGGATTCGGTGAGGTTTTGGATGGACATTACTAGAAATGTTGGACCCGCGCATCTATGCTCATCAATTTCTGAATAGTTCGACTCCTCCGCGACGGTCGATATCCGTTGAATGTCGCGGGAGCCTATATAGGAGGTGACTTGCTTTCGACTGAGCCCCAGGGTGGAAAGTAACGTTCAAACAGTTACTCATACCGGTACATCCGTTTCTTGGTGGGTGTTCATATTCGTATAGGTTTTGATTTTCCACGTGGCTTCTATTACTAGGCTCTAAAAGGTTGGAGATACCTGCGCCGATACTTGTATGGTAATTAGTAGCACTAAGCTGTCTCCCTAGGGTATGGGTGATACCGGACCTGAGTGGAGTATCTGATCGATGACTGTCCAAGGACATATGTACGGATAGATAAAGGTGACTACATGAATGGTTTCAGAAAGTGACCGAGAAAGGTCCGATTGGAGTCTTTCTGGCTATGAATAACGGCGACGATAAACAAGGATAAGAATTAATGTGAAATTCAAGAAAAGCCCTATATATATGAGTAGTTTACTCACCCTGCTTACATGTGGGGTGACTACAGTTTCCGGTAGAATTATTGCGGAAACCAGGGTTAGCGAGCAGGGGTGTAAGACAGGGTGGCGAATATCAAAAAATCAATTATCAGAAGCCATCGAGTACGAGTTCTACCAGCGGGTATGACCACCAGCCACTTTTATTACATCTTGTATCCGCTCTGGCATATTATCTACATGTTTTAAGATCTCTTCCTCTGTAATTTTCTCCCATTACTGTAGTACAGCAACCTTGACCTCTGCCTTACCCTTTGGCCTCGGCTGCCTCTGACTAAGTCTATTTTTGAGATTATTCCATATATTCTCAATAGGATTCGGATCTGGAGATGATTGTAACGGCAATATTGTATTTCGGCTAAGGTGATAGATTGGATTGTGAAGAGGAGGTATTGCGCGGTTGAACTATGATTTGTAATGGGTCTTCTGTTATGTTCTTTCGGTTTCCGTTACGCGGGGTATTAGTCATCAACGGACTAGGAGTTGGATATATAAGGGGGTGTTGTCTCATGCCTTTTGATGTTTCCCTTCCTTTCCTCTTCTCTTTACGGAACTTTTGTATCTACTCCACGAATATTACTTTTGTTCTACGCCTCGATATAGGGTTCAACTAGTTTGTCATACTAGGTAGAGCCACTCCATAGCCCATAGTCTTGAATACCTATTGCCACGTCCTCGCCTCAGTTGTATTTCTTAGTACCATAGTCCCTACGCCCATAGACCCCCGTTACAATGATGGTGGTCAGGGGAGTGATGATATTCTATAATAATTCAGGTACTCCTAAATAGTTTTAGTATAATTCAAGTTGTATCGGCTTTGGAGTGAATAGGAGATATTTACCTTTGTCAAAGTAGCCGTATGGGCTGATACGTCATCCTCCATAACCCAAAGTGGATAACCATTACCTTGCTATTGACTTTCCCAATACCACATAGGCCAAATTATGGGACACAAAATGTGATTTACATATCTCTCTGCTGTGATGGTACCGCAAGTTTTCCGTTCCCAAACTACGATTGATTTTTTACCCCCTAACCCCAAAATACCTCCCCCAAATGATTACAGAGTTTTCTTTTTTAAATTTCGATACAAGACATTCATCAAACCGCTTCTGCCCTTCTGCTCTCGGAAATTAGATTTTTCTATGAACACCTTCAAGCTAGATATAGCATTCGCCGGTTCAAATCATGCATCTCCAATCATGCTTAGTCCAATGCTGATGTGCAAGCGCGAACCATAGTCTTTTCTCTTTTTTGATTTCATTCAGAAATGGTTTTTTCCGAGCAGTCCTATGGTAGTAGCCCTCTTTTGCAAAAGCTTACCTCAAAGTTTTTTCTGATAAATCAATTCCGAGGTCACATAGCTGTGCAATTTCTGACATAATTTTCTGGAGGTTCTTGGCATTCAGGATTGCGGTAAATACTAGTCGACGGCGGGTAGGAGTATCAATTTTCACTTTGCGACTGCATTTATTCTTTCTCTGTGGAGTAGCAAGAGTTGTACAAATTTGGGCCACAGTTGAGCGGGGCATTAATTGATCTTTTACAATTTTCTCATAGGTCCATCCGGTCTTTCGCAGGTCTTGTATGTAGCAGCGCTTCCCATAGCTAACATCGGCTGTTCTGACTGTCATCATTGTGTGCGCAACTAAAGTCTTTTGTCCATGTGAACTATCTATTGATCCCTACTTTCTCATTTGAATCTCTACCTTCTACTCTCAACTCTCAACTCACCCAAACTATTCTGGAAGTTTCGTGTGCTTTCAGTCACGGTGTAGTGAATATCAACCAATCGGAGCACCCACTTCGCTGTCGCCACCAGTGCGCTCGCTTCCCACTGTTTCCGCAATAATAGAGACTTTATGCTGGATGCATCAAGCTTCCCTATAGCTTGGCATTATATGGATTTTCGTTGATCTGGGGTGGTCAAAAATGGAGCCAGATGTTGGTTGCCACTGATTGGCGTTACCCACTTTTTGGTGAGAGAGAAAATTCAACCTCAAAGTAAATAATTCTTTTCTACAACTAATACTTTAGCTAAATTGTTGAGGATTTAATAGAAGGTGTAGTTGCATCTGAATTTTATCATAAAAGAATCCTCATAAGAAAAGGCCACCATTTAGTCATTCTACAAAGGATAGAAGGAGTGGAGGTCTAATTTCGCGATCAGCCCTCTCTCTGGGAGTCAAATGCAAGGCTGGATCTATAATTCCTTGGCTAATTAATGCCAAGTCTGTCAAAAAAGACTCCGGATCCCTCAGCGCAAAGTCTCAAATTCTACCGGAAACTGTATGGCTGGTGGCGGTTCCGAAGATTTTTCCTGACGAACAAAGCTTAAGCATGTACTTTGTCCAATCCACGAGGTGCGTTCAAGTGAGTCTTGAGAGTTTAATATAATTACCTGTCTGGATGACGTATGGCCTATCAACCTACATAATACCCTGTTGCAGAGCGGAGATATCAGGTTATCCCTAACGATCTCATATTGGCCATGCATGGGACGTAGGAGAAAGGCTTGGTTGGAAAGCGACTAAAACGTATCAAGGCTTCCATTGCTTATGTCATTTGGAAATATTACCCCGACCAAAGCGGAAGAGGCGTGGTTGACCACCAATCACAGTTAGCCAAGAGATATGAGCAAGACTAGTAGCTCATCCAAAGGGATTCGACACGATCGTGCAACTTCACAAAATAGTTCGGTGTTGGGCTGGTTAGCGGGGTCCTCCTTGGGGTTCCCAGGCTACACCGATAGATCCGAGATGTTCAACAAAGGACAGAAATGCACTACCAAAAAGAAATAGTTTTATTTATATTTCAACAACTGTCAAGGCTCTATAATACCCAAACGCTTTCACCATCCTTGCTCACCCATCTCTCCCCCAACTCATCATCCTCCTCTTCTTCATCACTCCCATCATCCGACAGGTCATCCCCTTCTAACCCGCCTAAGCTCGCCTCTACGATATCACTACTATTAGAGTCATTCCTATCCGCTGATCCCCGTCCAGCATACACCCTCCACTGATTCTCCTTCAGCGTCGCCTTCTCAATCTTCTTACTACTAAACCACCTAAACACAACCTTCCGATACTGTAACGCATACACCTGCTCCCCCGGCGCCTCAAAGGTCCTCGCAAACCCGCGACACAACTTATGAGTCGTGTCCAACCCCGCCGTCATATCCATCCCCTGCACACCCGGCAACCCCGTCGCATCGATCGGCATACTAACCTGCTGGCGATCCATGCTCGTGCTGCTCACCCCCGTGCCGAACCGCGCATCAACAACCGTGTGGTACCCCGTCACCAAATACACGCTGTCGCCGTCCTCAATCGCGCCCTGCAGCCACTGCCGGATAGAGTGGTGCGCGCACGCGGCCTCGAACCATGTGCGGCTGTTGCACAGTGCGTAGGTGTATGCGATCTTTGCGGAGAGGTCGATCTGGTGCTTCGACTCGTGCTCGTAGGAGGCGCTGAGGAGCTGTGTGAGCCGCCCGCGCAGCTTGAAGGCGTTGGAGGAGGTGCGGAGCTCGGTGAAGTTGTGTTGCGGGTTTTTGGTGATTTCTGGGGGGCTGGGGGTGGGGGGATCGACGTATTCTTCGTGCGGGGCTTTGATGTTGACGATTAGGCGGCCGAGTTGGACAGCACTGAGGGGGAGGAGGGAGGCTTGGAAGACGGAGGTTGTGGATGCGGACATTATGGGGGGTTTGAGAGATTTGGTGTTTTTTTTTGATGTGAGTTCTTTGTGGGGGTTGTAGATATTATGGGTTTTTAGAGCTTTAGGGCGGAGCTTGTGAGTTTTGGTTTATGAGGAATGGTGGGCCGCTTTAGGTGCGGGTGCGGCATATATACGACGTGGGAGGATTCATCATCGGTACCCATACCTGGTGCATGCACGCATATGTCATATCACCTTCTGGCCACTACTCGTATTTCTCTGACGCGACTGATATTGCATGCCATACAAAAATACCATGATTTTGGGTGAGAAATACAGCTATCGGTAGAATTATTGCGTTGGAAAATCGCCCTGCTCTCGGCGTGATCGTCGGTCCCTGTTTTCGCAATAATTCTATCGATAGCTGTAGATACGAGTAGCTTGGCTGTCGCTCCAGAAATAACATGGGTGGTGGCTCGGGTGGGGCTGTGCCGCTGGTCGTGGCTGGAGTGTTTATCCGCTACATACTCTTGCTATGATGGATCAGAGGGAAAAGAGACTAGAATGATGTACCTAAACCCGTACTCGCAAGACGTGATTCTGTTGCTGCTATTCATATCTACAATATCTAACTCTGCCACAGACGGAAACGAGTCTCTGCAGAACTGTTCACAGGCTGTAAAAGTATGTACTCGGTTATACATTAATGCTCTAGGTAGACGACCTTTCAGCTGGCCATGGTACTCTCTACATCTGCCTCTGCCTCTAACCCTTACCGTAATAAATTACTAACCAAATATAACTACAATCTATCTCCTTCAAGTGGTACATACTCTGGAACACCGTGTTAGGTACATGTATTCAAGCTGACCTAGGCTGCAACGCAACCAGAGATTGCTAGCTTGTACCACCTGCTTACTCCCCGCATTCAATGGCAAACCACACGTTTTCCATCTCCGCCGATATGGTATTCTCTTCATGCACTATCTATGTAGTTCCTGGATCATCGATCTACCACACCGCCCCACGCTCACCGGAGGTCCATCGACTAGTGCATCCCTGCATGAAGCTGCGATATTGGGGTGGTTACTAATAGGGCCGAAATGGCATGGTGATGGGTGACTAACGGCTGGTTAGTAGGGCAGATGGGGTGGCGGCGGCTTTGTCCCGCAAATACCTACATGTGTGTGCACCCGCGGGAAGAAAGTGAGGAAACAGCGGGTGCAACCCGTCCGAACCCCAATGCAAAATTGGGGATAAAAATGAAAAGAAGTAATATAACTAAACAATAAAATACAGAATAGATACTATGGCCTCTAAACTATATTCACCACCCCCTATGATCCCCCTAGTCCTTTACTACTGCTGCAATTCTCTTTGGCATGGTGTCAATGATTTTTATATACATTTCTCCCAATCCGGCCTTTCCTACTCTTCCCTAGCTTGGGCTTCAATAACTTTTATGTCTTCATTCGGAGTAGACTCTATCCACTTTCCAGGCTTGTCAAAAGGCATGGCCACGGAATACTCGTGGGTTGTATTGCGGGTGTGGGGATGTCAAGTTGGAGGCACCTGTTGTCACGCTACTCGCTGTTTCCTCACTTTTTTCCTGCGGGTGTATATACCTGACCCTGGATCCTCGCCGGGCGGAAGATAGATTGGAATTTCGCTATTGGACCGGGCATGTATGGGTATGGATATGGGGAGAAATAACTCACGATAGGTATTTGGAATTGTTTTTATGATATTACTCTTCCTCTTGCTCTTCGGAGGTCACTGTGTGTGTGTGTGTGCCGTGGGGGCTGAATAACAGGTAGGTAGCCATCTACATGTATCTATCTAGCTCCTTTACCTGTGGGACGATAAGGCGGCGGGACGGGACGAACTTTGTGCACTCATGCATATGTTCTGGAAGACAGTAGTTGTCTCGCGCTTCGTGGAGCGATCCAGATCAGATGTATGTTCTAGATCTGCTACCTTACGAGATAAGTATAACACTCGCAGTAGTTTGGTTTCGGAACCAGTGTGCTGACTGTGTTGATGATCGACATTAAGTATGTATTAGTTCAGCCTCATGCTCAGATCTCAAGCCTATGAAGCAAGAACAGTATAAACGTTTTCAACGCGCTGTTTCTAATTGGCCGTCGGAGGTGTTCGGAGGAGCAGTCTACTCTAGTGATCAGCCCGACCTTCTCTATATAGCGCTGGCACGGAATTAGAGTAGCTAGCTACGCACTTCGCACAACGGACGGCGTTGCACTTCCCCGCGTGCCCGCTGTCACTTCGCTTCGGCGGACGGACCAATCGTATGACATACCGAGAGTTGTGGAGTACCGCAAAAACTCACGAACTTTGCTAGCGGATCTGACCAAAAACTAACTTGTAGAGGAAATATCTGAAGCTGATCTCTGCCTTTCAGCCAATCATCAATGAAGAAATCCCTGCACGGAGATAATCAAGTTGGCGAGTTTCTGCGGTACTCTGGACTGGGCTGAACCCTCCCTAGAGCATAAAGAACCAAGTGACGAAACAGGGATTATTTATATAGAGTGGCGCTGATCTACCATATAAAATACGCATTTGCATTTTCTGGTTCTTTCCCCTACACGCGAGTACTCTACTCTGCAGCGCTGACCAGCTAGCAGATCAGCGTGGGCTAGCGCTGATATATGTGCATGTGTCGATCGTTACCACCCCGGCGGCTATCGATAGCGGCCCGGCGAGCATGAACATGAGTTCTAGCTCACGACACCTGGCCAGTTCGGTGGCCTACTAATCTGCTATTTGGAAAGCCCTACAAAGGCATGGACACAGGAAGAATATCATCGCAAAAGGACACGCAGAGGGAACGAGAATGGAGAGGGAATTAACAGGTACATATCGTGGTTGAAATCGTTGGATGGCTGCCGTTTCCGACCGACATTTTCCGGGGTTTGGAATATATATCGCTGCACGACTCTGTCATTTATATCTGGCCAATCGATAGTGTTCAGTCCACCTCCTGCCCCCTACATATGTATGTATGTACTCTACATACCCCATTATCCTAGTCCGTGAGGTGACAGGGCGGTGATGGGAAGCGCTGCACAGCCACAATATATAGCCAGAGCCTCACAACTACTACGGTTTACAATATCTACATATCTACATGTATATTTATAGGTTAGGAAATGAGAGGCAGTGCGGTTGCGGAGAGGCATTGATGTAAAAGGAGCCAGTTTCCCATGCTTCTTCTCTTTTGGCCTTTCTTGCTTTGCTTGTATCTGATTCCTGTTTTCAGAGTTTGCGAATACATCTGGCTATCGGCATAAAAAGGCTACTTAATACTTATTCAACGGACCGACTGAACAAACCTCTACTCGGAATACCTATAAACCAAAATCACCAGTCAATCAATCACTGACACCAACCATGGTAACCCCCGACGACTCACCCACGGGCGAACGACCGGGCGTCTCTCCCTCCACACCCACCACCTCTTCCTCAGCACCACCAATGTCTCGCTCCTCCTCCTCCTCCTCCTCCTCCAGCATCTCCGGGGAAGTGGTGCGCGGCACCCTCACAGCCCGGCGCCTCCCGCCGCACACGGACGATGACCCCTCGCGCTACATACCGCCGATGGAGCATCTCGAGGCGCCCGACAACGAGTTGGCCAAAATGATGCGCACCAAGGACATGGCTGAGCGGGGAAGGGCGGAGGTGTTGCTTTCGCTAATGATGGAGAGCGCGAATATCAGGCAGGCAACGGCCCTGCAGGACCTTCCTGAGCTGCAGAACGCGACGATTGCGTATAGGATGCCGACGAGTTTGGCGCTTCGGCGGAGAGGGGGGAGGGGGAGGTGGTTGGGGAGGAGGAGGAGGAGGAGGAAGAAAAGAGGGTGCAGAAGTGGAAGAAGAAGAAGTTTGAGTTGAAAGTGGTATGTTGCAATATGGATCTAGTCTTGATGGCCCCCTTTTTTTTCCCTTGAATCGTGTGTAATGCCAGCTCCATTTCCCAGCACCCTGCTCAGCCACCGATTGCGGGGCTGGATAATGGAGCTCGCTCTAGGTCAGACTCGAGGCCGCTATAATGCCCTTGGAATTTCCAAAGGTATTCGTATAATAAATTGAATCCTACTAATACACCCACTCTTACCATAGCAAGAAGAAACAATGACCCCCGAAGCTGCACAGGCAGCTGCCGACAAAGCTATCGCTGAGCTTGGTAATCTTGACTTTGGTGCTGAGATTTCAAAGTTACCAGAAGAAATAGAAGGCACAGGTAAATGGAAAGGAAAGGGTAAAGAAGTGGCCACAGACAGCGGGGACGCGGGCGCGGTAGGTTTGGATATGGATATGGACGTAGATGCAGGTGCAGATGCAGATGCAGAAGATGAGGTGGTGGAAATGGACCTAAGTAGAGGCGTGGAAGAGTCACGGAAAAGGGCGAGGGATGCGAACGCCGGTGAGTCTTCGGGCTCTAGCAAAACTGCTGCAAAATCATTGGTCCAGGGGGAAGAGGAGGAGGAAGAGATACCCACACATGAGCTCGGTCCTGGCCCCGACCTCTGGCCGGCGCCCATCTCTGAAGAAGAAGCTCACGCCCTCGACGAGGAGGACATGACTGGCGGCGTTTACACCTTCGAATCCATGTCACTTACCCCCGCTATCGCCCTCGGAGTGCTGGAATCCGTGCCTACCGAATCTCCACAGCGCCCCGTGGCCCACCACATCCTCTCGAATGCCTACCAACAGGAGTTTCGCACCACTGGACACACTCCCACCCTCAACTCGGCCCTCCACCACGCGCAAATCGCCGTCTCCTTACTCGCCCCCCCGCGGCGCATGCGCGCCATCGCAGTTATGAACCTCTGTGAGATCTTTAACCTCCGTTATATCCATACGAACGATGTCAGCAATCTTTCTGCTGCTATCAAGATGCTATCACGGACAGTAGAAGCCGGGTATGACGGCCCCTTACGTCCCCTCGTCTTCCGTTTCCTCTCCCGCCTTCACGGCTACCGCTACGACGCCCTCCACGGCACCGACGACCTCGACCGGTGCATCGCGGTCGCCGGGGAACTTATATCCGTCATGGAACGCTCGAACCGCAGAGTGCCCGGTTTAAACATCGCACAGCTTCACTTTGATCTGGGCGAGCGCCTCCGCGATCATGGTGACCTCGACAAGGCAATCGAGCGATTCGAGCTTGCGGCAGCCCTCAGCGAGGACAACATCAACCTGCGCGCGGAGGCGCTGGGCGCCCGGGTGGACACCATGTTTTTGCGCGACAAGAATGATACGGTGGCTGTTATCGCTGCGCTGCAGAGCGGGGTTGAGGCGCTGCCAGCGTCGCACCCTCAGGCGGCCAACATGAGAAAAAACCTAGAGAGCCTTCTCAGCGTCAGAAAGGGTGATGATATCTCTGATCTGCAGGCTCAGGTTGAGGAGGGCGGCGGCGATATAGAGACACTATGCAAGTTGTCCCGGAGCCTGCTGACGCGGTATTATCGTCTCAGGGATATCAAGGATTTGAATAATGCGGTGGAGCCTGCGGAGATTGCGATGGCGGCGACAGAGCGCGAGGATAAGGAGTATGCAAACCGTGTGGGCTTGTTCGCGCATGTACTACACACACGGTATGAAAGGCTAGGGGAAAGGGCCGATTTAGATAGATCGATCGAGCTGTGGGAGCTGGCCGTGGAGGCGACAGAGGGGGAGGATCAGCGCACGGCGAGGACCAATATGAGCCAGTCGCTGTATCTAAGACATAAGCATGAATCCGGGGGCGTAGTTGACTTGGAACGGGCATTGCTTCTTGCACAGCAGGCGTTTGAAGGGATGGAGAAGGGGGAGCAAGAGTATGCCGGGCGGCTACTGAACCTGGCGAATTGCTATACGGGTAGATTCAGGCTGCACGGAACAAAGGGGGACATTGATACGGGAATCTCCAGGATGAGGCAGGCACTGGAGGCGTCGGCAGAGGAAGGGAGCAGTGCCAACAGGCCGGGCATAATGGGGAATCTGAGTGCGCAGCTGCTCCTACGGTGGCAAACATTTCGTGAGTCCAAGGACATTACTGAGTGCATAGAATACGCGGAGAGATCGTTGAAGGAAACCTCAGACCGTTCACCACATTTTGCAGAGCGGCTTCTGAACCTCGCGGCGATGCTGGATAATCGGGGCCGTCCTGAAGATCTCGAACGCGCCGTTCGCCTCGCCCGAGTTGCTCTGAACGGTATTCCACAAGGGCATAGGATCGAGGCGGGGACAAGGGCAGTGCTGGCCCGGTATGTCCAGAAGCTCTACAGCGGTGCGGAGGGACTCAACGCGGCGGTCGAAGCGGGCGAGAAGGCGGTGGCGGCGGCCGAGGCCGGGCATCCGGACCGTGCACCTATATTCGGGAACCTCGCGGCCACATACCGTGAGCGATACGAGCGTCTGGGAAACGTGCTGGACCTGCATCGCGCGGTCGAGACTGGATATGTAGCGGCGGCGCACTGCAAGGAGTCGACGGCAATGAAGGGTAGGTTTCTCAGCGAGTTGAGCGAGTCGCTGAGCACCCGGTTTAGGCGCATCGGGGGCAAGGACGATATGGCCATGGCGGTCAAGACGGCGAGGGAGGCGCTCGACTGCACGCCCGTCAATCATCAAGAGCGGGCGGAGCGGTTGATTGAGCTCTGCCAGCGGTTTGTTGAGCGCTTCAAGGCCGAGGGCGTGGAGGAGGATCTCCTCAATGCCATCACGCTGGGGAATCTCTGCCTCGATAAGACCCCCAAAGAGGATCCTGACCACTCTCGCCGCCTCCTCGTCGTCGCCGATGCCCTCCATCTCCGCCACACCACATACGGGATCTTCTGGAACGACCTCGACCGGGCATTGATCATGACCCAAAATGCGTTGATTCTGTACCGCGGCGGGCGCATAACGCCGCCAGAGATCAGGCACCGCATGGGCAAACTCCTGCGCAGCCTCTACCGCCGCAGCCGTGAGATTTCCGACATCAGCAAAGCAATCGGCTGGCTGGAGGCCGCAGCAACGGAGATTGACGATGAGCTGCCTGTGCGCGCCGACATCCTCGATGACCTCGCCCGCTGCTACCTTATCCGCTACCAGGCCCTGAATAACAAGGGCCCTGATGGCGAGTACTCATTTGTCACCTTCCGCGACCTGTGGGAGATGACCCTCGCGCCACCGCTCGCACGGATCCGCGCAGGAAGGCGCCTCTGCGATGTCCTCGAAAAGTCGGGCAAGTGGAGCGAGGCTGCAGACATATTCGAGAAGTGTGTGGAGCTCATGCCGCGGGTCTCACCGCCGTCACTGGCGCGGGAGGATCAACAGGCGCAGCTCAAGCTACTCTTTGGAATCCCGACGCGTGCTGCAAACGCGGTGCTTACGGCTGGTTATGGCGCGGAGAGAGCGCTGAGAGTGCTGGAGATGGGCCGCGGCATCATGATGGCGTTTATCATCAACTGCCGCAGCGAAACGACTGATCTGCAGGCTGCACACCCGGAACTGTACGCAGAGTTCAATTCATTGAGACGCGAGCTCGACAGCACGGCAGGACTCTCGGCAAAGAGGACAAACCTGGCAGATGGGCTCGAGCTCGAGGAGCTTGGGGCAGGGAGTGTGTCGGCGAGGCGGAAGCGTGCAGCGGAGCAGCTCGACGAGGCACTGGCAAAGATCCGCAGCCTGGAAGGGTTTGACAACTTCTTGCTACTGCCAACAGGGGCGGAGATGAGGAAGATGGCGGAGAAGGGGCCGATAGTGGTGTATGCAAGTGGGATCCGCCGGTGCGACGCCATCATTGTCACGACGGACGAGATCAAGAGTGTCAATCTCCCAAAGTGGGAGATCAAGGAGGCAGTTGAGAAGACGGTGGGCTTGGGCGAGGACGTTGTGCGCGGGACAGTGAACACCTATGCGCAGAGGAACAAGAAGATGAACAATGCTCTGAAGTGGCTCTGGGATGTCGCCGTGGAGCCCGTGCTGGCGGCGTTGGGGATTGATGGCACCGAGACCGTCATGCCGCACGTGTGGTGGGTGGGCAGCGGGCCTCTCAGTTTCTCCGCTTTCCACGCCGCCGGCACACACACCGCGGGCTCAACACAGAACACAATCAGCAGGGTCATCTCCTCATACACCCCGACCATCAAGGCACTCACCTATGCCCGCGGCATGCGGCCCCCGACTCTTCCCCATGGCTCACCAAACGTCCTCCTCGTCACGATGCCGACAACACCCGACGAGAGCGACCTATATGGCGTCGAGCAGGAGGCCTCCTGCATCACCGAAATTGCGGGTGCAGACTCTACCACAAGGCTCACGCACCCCACCGCCAATGAGGTCCTGGACCAGCTCGCGTCCCACTCCGTTATCCACTTTGCCTGCCATGGCATCAGCAGCCCTTCCAACCCCTCCGCCAGCGCGCTGCTTCTCCGCGCGAAGGACGGCACGCAGGACAAACTGACTGTGCAGACTATCTCCGACGCCAACACGACCAACGCCCAGGTTGCGTATCTTAGTGCCTGCAGCACGGCTGAGAACTCGGCGGTGCAGCTGGCCGACGAGAACATCCATCTGGCGGCGGCGTTTATTCTCGCGGGCTTCAGGAACGTGCTGGGCACACTGTGGGAGAGCAATGATGAGGCGTGTGTGGATGTTGCGGGACGGTTCTATTCTGGGCTGTTTGTGGAGGGGGTGGACTCGGGGGTTGCGATGCATAGAGCGGTGGTGGAGCTGAGGAAGCGGAAGCCGCAGAAGGTGTTGATGTGGGCGCCGTTTATACATACGGGGGCTTAAGAAGTACGGTCTTGGTGCAGGTGTTTTTTTTTTTTTTTGGTTCTGTTTTGGGCGGAGAATGGTTTGTTTTTGTGGTGGGGTGTTTGGTCGTGGGTGCTGGTTTTTGGGTTGACGAACTTCTTGGGCCTTTTTTTTTCTTTCTTTTCTTTTCTTTTGCCCTTAGGTAGATTCTCTTTTTGTATGTTCTGTATATGTAGGATTATCATCATCATGTTACTCTCCGTTTTAAATCACGATAGCCGGTGGTGCAATATTATGTGGAACAGCGCAGCCTGGGACTTGGGTCTTTGGATGGTGGCCGCCCTTTCAGCAGTGTCGATAGTAGTATCCCTCTACTACATTGAGCATAGTCACGGAAGTGAATAGCTCTGGTGCCTACATGTATCTCCTCATTCCAAGGACATTCTTGATATTGCAGGGTTAGGGTTCATACGAAGAACCAGTATTAAGAATATTTTACGAATCTACGTGCAGCTCGCCATTTCTACATTTCTACTTCGCCTCGTAATCTATCGCTGTGTATTATGAGATCACTTCTAACGGGCCGAGGGCAACTTGGGCTGTAATTGGCCGGAACAGGATCCGCGTCATGGATTCTCACTCGGTATTCTATACCAGGCGATTTCGATCCTATTTTTGGTTTAATTCATTAATTTTCGATCGTACCAGCTTATAACGTACCCAGTGCCTACCGCTGAAATTATTAATAAGAGAATTGAAGATCATGACCCATCTGTTAGACGTTGTAGTTTTTACAGCCTTATCCTGTCCACAAGATTCTATCCTGCAGGATCGTTAGCCAAGCTGCAGGGTCAAAACAGAAGTATAGAAATATCATAAAGTGCTCGTTGTATTTATTATGTATATAATATGATACACTCAATCTATTTCTATATAATTACATGCTCTGATCGGATTTAGACTCGTGATATACAGAGCAAACACAAAACACGAATACATGTATAGAGCTTAGGAGTGAATTCGTATTTAAACGCAAACTCAAGCTCCCCCCTAGCGGGAAAAGCTTTCTAGAGGCAAAAAAGTCTTTGTACAAAGCTAAGTAATAAACGTCTATCGTCGCGGCGAAAATATGGAAACAGTTCGCGAGATGGAGACATGAGAGAGGCGGACAAGACGGAAGCGCGGAAGAAGAGGGGAGAGAACTAGGGTACGGATGGGGAACGCTGAAAGACAATGGAGACGAAGAATAGGACAAAAGATGATTTGCCAGTGTTTTATATTTCCTATGTCAGATATACGTGAGGAGGTGGAAGAGAGCGGGCAGTTCAGGGGTTATTGCCATAACTGTAAGGTTGCATGCAATTAATGAATTAAACAAACAAAAAAAAAAAAAACGTCTATCGTCTATTTAATCTGTAAGCGTTGGACCATATCGCGCGACATGAGGATAAGTTCCTGCGCCGCTGGCTCCCTCCTTCCATCTTCCCACGCCGTGATCTTAGAAATATGATCCACTCTGTCTATGAGCGTCTTTCTAAGGGGAGGAGGTGAACTTCGATGAAGTGATTTTGGTAGGACGCATGGGCGCCGGCTAGTCGTGGATAATCGAGCACCAGGCGGGAGAAATCTTGTAGTTCATGTTGGGCCACGATGATCTTTTCCGAAACACATAGAGGCGCGGTTAGTTTTGGACCTACGGTTACCAGACGGAGCATGATATCCTCGAAACGGTGGTAGCCCCTGTAGTCGTTGCTTGTCGTGCTCCGGATCTGTGATAGTACGCCTTCGTTTGTTTGTTGCTGTACTGGACTGCCGCTCCTTGGGCCTGCTGCGTCCAAGAGATGTCCATGTAGCCTGACGAGCTGCTCACTTGCGGGGAATACAACCTGCTCTAATATCTGCATATCTTGTGTTGACTGCCTTTCCGCGCTCAACGGTATACCCCCATACAGGCCGAGGATCTGCTCACAGGCCAGCAGGTGATGGTTCAACCTGTGCAGCCTCTGCGAAAAGCGGAGCATCCCGGTTTCTTCCTCGAGTCTCGCCCAGATCTTGAAAACGTCATTGAGCCCAAGTTTCACCCTTTTCCGCTCCGTCATCCCTTCGAAAATGGCCTTGGAGGCGCGGGCGATGGTGGCCCATAAAGCGTCGGCTTCTCGGAGTTTCGGTTCGTCGTGTTGGGTGTCTTCGGGGGGGTTGAGGCCGGGTATGTATTTGTCGTGGAGTGCGCTGAGCTCGCCGGAGGGGTGAGGGCGCTTTGGAGGTTTTTGAAGACGGCTTCGTCGAAGGGGTGGGGGCTCTGGGTCATGCATGCTTTTAGGATGTTGAATGCTGTGCCTTGGAGATAGAGTTCTTGCATGGTTGGGGTGTGTTGTGTGTGGTTTGCTGTGTATGGTTCTTTGTGTAGTGGTGGCTTTCTTGGAGGGGATATGTTCGGCCTAGTGGCACCGAATTTATAACACGCTTGTCAGTATTCTGTAATATAATGAACGAACAACACCTGGAATAACACCTTTCTGTACGTTTTATTGCAGAATAATAACTGATATAAAGTGGCATATTTCTACGGCAGAAAATGTCACATATAGTACGAAGCTCCAGCGGAAGAGTACGTGAGGATATGGATTAGCGCCAGCCATTCTACTGAACCATAGATTAATAAAATAATGCCAGTTTCCGACCCGGAATCATGAGTTCAGAGAGATTCTTCTTGAGCGTCGCATTTTAGAGATCGAGCCCAGTCCTAGAGCTAAATGGACATTAGCGCCAGCTTTAATCCCACAATGGAAATCGAAATAGATACCGAGGATTATTTGCAGTACCAGGTCTTGAAGTTTGAAATGTGGGAGAAAATGACTTGAATGTGGTTTGAACACGTGACCTTGAGGGAGGATGTGTTTGTAGTGCGAAGAAGATACTATTGCGCCGCTGAAGTTCCAGCGATAATGTGGGTGTTTGAGCGCTCTATATATACAGATATTCTAATACCACGTGATCCCCTGATTACATAATCCCTGACACTAAGCCTTGTCTGAATCCCTGTTCCTTCTATGAGTCATCCCTTATACATGAGTAATTCCATACATAACCGATGTCGCAATGCCCTATTTCTACACTTCCCCTCACTTGCCACATCGTATCAATTCTGACAATTTTTGGTGAGCTGGTTTCGGTAGTCCTTTGGTCATTATGTCTGCAACATTGTCTTCGGTTGGGACATAGAGGAGTTTGAAGGTTTCGGCTTCGAGTTGTTCACGTGTGTAGTGATAGTGAACGTCGATGTGTTTGGACCGGTCGTGGATACGTGGGTTCCGACAGAGTTCGATGGACCCTGTGTTGTCGGCGTGGATGTTGTATTGGTATTGTTGTTGGAGTTCGCATAAGGCGTTGCGAATCCATACCAGTTGTCGAGCTGTTAGGGACAGAGCCATATATTCGGCTTCTGTTGTTGAGACTGCGACTGATTTCTGCTTCCGGCTTCTCCAGCTTATGGCTGATTTTCCTAGTCTGAACACGTATCCTGAGAACGATTTTCTGTCATCTAAGTCTGAAGCGTAGGAACTGTCTGAGAAACCATCGAGTGTTCTAGTGTTTCCTTTCGGGTAGAACAGGTTCCAGTCTTTGGTTCCGTTGAGGTATCGGAGAGTTCGTTTGGCTGCTCGTAGGTGGTCCTCAGTTGGGCATGAGGAGTACTGAAAGAGGGCAGTAACGGTATGGGTGATATCAGGTCTGGTTGCTATGCTGGCGTACATGAGTGATCCAATTATGGATTGATACTCAGTTGGTTTCTCGATTTGATCTTCTGGTTCTCCTTTACGAAGACTCAGATTTGGTTCGAGTGGTGTCCCAACTGGTTTGCAGTTATTCATTCCAAATTTGTCTAGGATTTTGTTGATGTATGCTAGTTGTGACAACGTGATACCGTTCTTTGTTACCGTTATTTCTATTCCCAGTAGGAATTTCGCATTACCGAGATCCGTACATTCGAAATCTGCCTTAAGTAGTTGTCTGATTTCGTTTCTGAATGGGGAGTCGGGTCCGAATATCATGATGTCGTCAACATACACCGATATGTATAGTTGGTGTTTCTTATGTATGAAGACACATGGGTCGAATTTGGCTGGGACAAATCCTTTCCGTTGAAGGGAGTCTGCTAGGCAAGCGTACCATTCACGGGGTGATTGTTTTAGTCCATATATGCATTTTCGAAGTTTACAAACCTTGTGGTCCTGCCTGTAGCCTTCAGGTAGTTCCATGTAGATTTCCTCCTTAAGTATACCATATAGGAAGGCTGACTTGACGTCCATTTGTTGTGGTATCCAACCGTTGTGTGCGGCTAGTGCAAATAGGAGTCTTAGGGAATCGTATCGGGCAACGGGGGCGAAGGTTTCATCATAGTCTTGATACTGTACTTGGGTGAAGCCCTTGGCGACGTATCTAGCTTTGTATCTTTCGATTGTTCCGTCCGCGTTGTGTTTTACCTTAAATACCCATTTTCCTCTGACTACTGCTCGGTTGGTTGGTCTGTCGACAATGTCCCAGGTGTGGGCCTTGTCGAGGGCGTCTTTCTCTGTCTGTATTGCCTTCTTCCATAGGTGTTGATCATCGCTTTTCATTGCTTGATTGAAGGTGGTAGGTTCAGTTACTAGGTGTACCCGATGTATGGTGGAATCCAGGTTGTCGTACTGGCTTTGGAGCTTTGCTTTGTCCTTTTTGTGGTCTAGACTGACTGCTTCCATTGCTAGTTGCTTGGTTTGTTCGTCCATATCTTCATCGGCTAGTATCTCTGATACCTCCTTGTCATAGGTGGTTCCTAATTCCGATATTTTCAGTCGGATTTCCTTCCTTTTCCCTTCGATATCAAGTGCTGCTTGTTTCTCCGTTCTTTCACGGATGCGATTCGATCTTCTTGTTGTGACAGGATGCGGGACTTCAGATTCTTTCTCCTTTTCGGTTGTTGGTTTCCAAGGTTTCGATTTCCTTGGTGGTTCCGGGGGAGGTGTTTCTGTATTTTCCTGATTAGCTTCCTGTTTATTACTTAGTTCGAGGTGACGTCCAGGAGTGGGCCTCGTAAGCCCGGCCCCCAGTCTACTTGCGTCTGTTTCAAGGTCTTCTTCGAGTGCTGACGATTCGGGTTCTTGATCAGGCCTGTCTTCTGATTCATATCCGTCGTCTGTCGGTGCAGGTGCCGCTTCTGGTTTCAGGATAGGGGTGTAGTCGAGTTCCACGGAGACTTCCCCTGATTCAGGAGGGGGGAATGTGACATCTCGACTTACAACTAACCTATTTTGTGATCCTATCCAGGTGCGGTAATGTTTGGTACTGTCTGAGTATCCGACGATGATTCCTTCGTGTGCTCGGGGTGCTAGTTTGCTTCCTGCTGGCCTAGAGTTTTCTGGGATGTGGACATAGCATTTCTTTCCGAATGGTTGAAGGTGTTGGATACTCGGCTTTGAACCTTTCAGGGCTTCGAAGGGGGTCTTTCCCTTTAGCGTACTGTGGGGTAGCCTATTTTTGAGGTAGACAGCTGTTGAGTATGCTTCACCCCATAACGATTTAGGATGGTCCATGATCATGCACCTGACCATTGTTGTTATCGTCCTGTTGAATCGTTCTGCAACTCCATTTGATTCAGGAGTGTATGGGGGAGTCTGTTCGTGGACTATTCCTTGTAGGTTGAAGTAATCCATTGTGTCTTTGCTGACGTATTCACCACCACCGTCCGTTCTAAATCTCAGTATTGTTGTATTGTACTGTTTCTCGATTTTCGTGACGTAGTCTTTGATGGCTTGTATCGCATCGTCTTTCTGTTTTAGCAGATATATCCAGGCGAAGCGGGTATAGTCGTCAATGAAGGACATATAGTACAGGGCTTTTCCTTGCGATTGTGTGCCGAATTTTCCAGATAGGTCAGAGTGGATTAGTTCGAATGCTCGCTGGGATCTTGTACTAATTGGTGCAGGTTTCTTGTGCACACTTTTTGATAGTGCGCATTGACTGCAATGGAATGTTTCTGGTTTGGGGGGTAGCTTATGGATGTCTTCGTACAAGTTTTCTAGTGTCGCAGGGTGGCCTAGTGCTTGATGCCATTCAGAGTAAGTGGTCAAGCGAACTGTATTGCTAACTACTTGTACATTCCAAAGTCCCTTATCCAATTTCGCCCAAATTATTCCTTTCTTTTCTTTCGTGACCAATTTGTTTCCTCCTCCTGACTCTGTTCTAAACCCCTTTTCGTCGAGTATTGTTTCTGAGACCAATCCCACATTTCCCATGGTTGGGACCAGCAGCACGTCGGTGAGGACAACGGTGGATCTATCTCCATTGGGAAGGTAGCATTCGAAACTAGCGCTTCCCAATCCGGTGACAGCGTGGATGGTGCCGTCGGCTGTTCGGACTGTGCTGGTGTGAGAACGGATGTTGAAGAGTTGATCTTTGAAAGGTGTTACGTGAGAAGTAGCTCCAGAATCAAGGATCCAGGTAAGGGGCAGAGAGGGTGAAGTATCGGTGCGTACCATGCATACTGTTGTGGATGATTCGTTGATAACTACAGACGCTGAGTTATCTCTGCCTGGTCTCCTTCTGTTTGAATCCCTTGTCTTGTTCTGTTCTTTGAGCTTTCTACACTCCTTGTACTCGTGGCCCTGGTACGGGTTATTCCGTTTCTTGCACCAGGTGCATTCCTTGCCGTTTGGTGTTGGGGTACTCCTGGTATGAAGTACCCTGTTGTTGCCAGTGAGAGGGGTTTCCTCTTGTAGGTTTTGTAGCCATTGGCGTACATCTTCGTATGTAACATCCTGTTTAGTCTGGATGTTATCGACGACGTTGCTCATCGACTTCGGCAGTGAGGCAAGTAGGAATGCTGCCATTGCTTCGTTGGATTTGGTGAGGGGTAGCAGGGCCTGAGCGAGTTTGTGGTCGCCGCTCTGACACCTGGTTTTGAGAGTGTTCCAGTTCGTGTTGAAGGTCTCGAGATGCTCGGTTAAGTTACCGTTGTCTTGCATCTTCGTGTCTAGAACACGGCTGAGGAGGGTGATCGTCGTGTTTGGTGATACGCGATCGTAGAGGTCTTTGAGCGCCTTCCATGCGTGGTATGCATTTTCGGCGGAGACGACTGTTGGTTGTATGTCTTCGGCTACAGCTCCGATGAGAAGGCTGTGCATTTGTTTTCGGGCCTTTTTGATTTCGGCCTTGGTGAGGTCTGTGTCATCTTCTGAGGGGTTTTCGATGCTCAATGCTTCCCACCAGTCTGCTGCATCGAATGTAATCCTCCAGGCAGACGCCCAAGTTTGGTAGTTGGATTGTCCCTTTAATTTTGGGAGTCCATCAAACTTGATGCGAATGTTACTGGGACTCGTGTTGTCTGAGGACTTAACCTCCACGGCCTTGGATGATTCACCAGCGTCAGACATGATGTTGTATGAAGTGTAATTGAGTTAACCGAATGTGGCGAGTGTTGTGCGGATTTTATTTGGCAAAACCCGGGCTCATAACCTGAAGTTTGAAATGTGGGAGAAAATGACTTGAATGTGGTTTGAACACGTGACCTTGAGGGAGGATGTGTTTGTAGTGCGAAGAAGATACTATTGCGCCGCTGAAGTTCCAGCGATAATGTGGATGTTTGAGCGCTCTATATATACAGATATTCTAATACCACGTGATCCCCTGATTACATAATCCCTGACACTAAGCCTTGTCTGAATCCCTGTTCCTTCTATGAGTCATCCCTTATACATGAGTAATTCCATACATAACCGATGTCGCAATGCCCTATTTCTACAGGTCTAGAATGTGGCGTTGTTATACGTATATACCGAGAGGTATGTTCTCATAATCCTTCCCAAACTGACCATCAATTGGGGTGTAGTCCTGCACGTCGATACAATATATAGAAATACGAACTATCGGTTATTCTATCAAAAATCCGTCATACAATGGGCCTGGGACAAGAGGTGCTGAATAGACTCAATGAGCTAGCTCGGCGTGCAATATAAATACTATATTAGAATTCAAGAATATGGCTGTTTACAACGCAGCGCTTGCACACTCAGAAGACCACACAAACTCCATAAGCGCGCCTGTCGGTTATTGCTACACAAACTAGGCAAGTCACAGTGTCTCACTCGCCTCATGGAAAGTCGAGTGATGAGTCATGACGCCAATTCCCGACCGAACATTAATGCGTCCCTTACCGCAGAATATCTATATGCGCTATTGTGGTTTCCATATCCCTTCCTACTCTCGTTTTCATATCACTTCGTTTGTCTTTCCTGTAGCATAAAATACTATTACGGATCATTCACATTCACCCGCTCGAGTCCTTCAACGGCACACCCTAGGTAGGCGAGGTCCCTGGTACAACATTGAATAACCTCTACCTATAATTATAAAGTATCGAGAATCTAAACATTTTATGGGAAAAGGAAATATTGCATTTAAGCTAATAAAAGTTCGTTAATTAGCTCCGATAATGTCGTTTCATATTGCCCCGATCCCTCAAGGAGCTTCTCAGCCTGACTAATGCTTTTTATCGTCGACATGACAAGTTGACTTCGCTGCGGGTGGTCTGGTGGTACTGCGCGCAGCGCAGCGTGGAATGCTCCAATAGAGCGGTCGATATCGCTTGAGTCGGAAGTGACTTCAAATTTATTACGTCTGTACTCACCAATCCTTATCAAATTGGATATCAATGATGGTACTCTGCGATCCTCTTTCTCGATTAGGTCGATGGCCGAATCGATATCTGCCAATGTGTTGCTCACAAGAAACTTCCGGAAGTAGTCATCAGCGGTGGTTTGCGCACTCCTAATCCTCAAAAAATTCTGTTCTCCGGTATGCATGATGTCAGGTTGGAAAGGGTCGGCCATGATGGTTAAGAAGAGTAACTGTTCATCTGGACTCAAGTCTCGACAGCCCAGCCAGCCTCTAGCGGGCCTATGGGCTGGTTGGCTTGGTGGAGATGGCTTTACTGTGGCCTCATGGTGATCATTCTCCATCCCGGCTGAACTAGTAGAAGCTATCATTAGTATCTATTCTCAGATATGATCAATACCTTGCAGTTTGACGGATTGAGGCGACTCCAAACCTTATGGAACCTTTCAAAACCTGAGGGTGGAACAAATGTCTTGTTGATTATTCTTTTCGACTTGGGATCTCGCAATTAATGGGTTGTTCGGCTATCTGCTGATGCCGTTGCGAGTTTAGCGGTGGTGTCCTATAATGACCTATTGTTTTGAATTTACCCCGTGTAAAGCCTTGTTTTTTACTTTTCTTTTTTGATGGCGACCGCTAGGTATTATAGCAACCTTAGACCTTACCATGCACTTGAGAAGTCCCAGAGGTGACTTGGCGATTGAGAATAACCCATCCAATTATCACATGTTTCTGCCTCGAACAAGGCGCTTACCTGCTTCCACCTGTTTTGTCGAAAACAAGAGCGTATATGGGTCCAAGAGAAACCATGATATTGCCTAGCTACAGTCCAGAGCAGGCGGCGCGGCTGGGCCCCCGAGCTAGCCGGAGATGTGAATCCAGGTTTTTATTCCCAAATACGAGATAGAAGGCTATGACCTGTCACAAGTGTTATCATACTCTAGGCAGACTCAGACGAGTCGATTGTGGTGTTTATCTGGAAGCACAATGTTATAATAAAGGAGCTCTAGCTTGAGATAGGCTGGCTTGAGCATAGATATCCCTTGACCCCACCAGACCGGAATTTGGCAAGATGCTCTGCACATCTTGGAGTCATAGGCAACATGCGTGAGTTTGGTGAGAGGCAGTTTAGGGACGACGAAACATACAAACTATCCTTGCCCTGAGCGACCGGATTTTCTGGTTCTTTCACTGGTAAGCAAGTATATCGCTTCGATTCAGCGAAGGATATTCTATTGGTCTCAGGTATCTTGATAGAGCAGGGCCGGACATGCTCCAAGGCAGATGGGGTACTGCTGTAGTGGTGCATGTGTGAAGGTTTGATGGATCTATGTAGAATAGGTACTCTAGAGTGTGGAGAGGGCGGGGTGCGGGTAAGGCAATGCGTAGAGTATGTCTGGGACCAATGATGTGGCCAGGTTATGCTTTAAACCGACATATATATGATTTAATTGTTGATAGTTGTCCAGCTAGGACTTAAGTCGTTGACACATCCTAGCAACAGGGAAATTTACTGCTCTAACGTTCGACTATTCGACAAATCGGAGGCACACATACATGCATGTATATGCAAGGTTACACGTACATACTTAAGTAATGATCATCCATCAAACGCCTTGTGCTTTTACGCCTCGTTCAAAGGCTTAAGGTTGACGTTTGGAACTGGACCACTGCCGCATCTTAGAGTACCGGGCGCGCACGTTAAATACCGAGACGCCTTGAAGGATTGGTTGATTTTGTATGGAAACCGCCCATGGCAACCAAAAGTCCCCAATGAATTTTAGTCTTGGCCCTGAAATTTTTGTGGAGGAAAAAAATACCGAGACGTTTTATCTACCCTCACTTAAAAATCGAAATTTTTCCTAAAAATACAAAACAATAACCACTGAATAGCCCTCTCCCACAGCTACATCTGAGTATTAATTCGAAGTTATCAAAAAGAGTTTTGGTGAAGTTCGAAAGGAACAGGAGTAGAAAAGAGGTTGAGGAGGTTGCTTTGCGAAAGCTGCGGGACACACTACCCAAATATATACCTGCTTGGCTGCCAACTGTCAAAAATATTTATATCAGCCCAATCAGAGCCCTCACTTTTAAAAATTACCCAAAACAGGGTTCTCAGTACTTACCCTTAACCCCCGTACATGTGGTGCGGAACAGGGTCCCGTGAAATATTCACGAGTAAGATACTGGGAGTAAGAAACCTAGTTATAAACCGGTTATAAACTCAGCTCCGGTTGAGAGGGAGTAACATACTGGTGCAAGGTTAGGGTTATTTAAGCAGAAACAATCCAACGAGTGACCGTAAAGAGTGAGGAAGAAAGTACTAGAAGAGGCAGATACTAGCCTGACAGTTGAAGAGGCATTCCGTGTTTTTTTTTGGCTTACATTATCGGAGTATCATGCAGTTATAAACATCAGTTTCCAACAGCTCGAGTATTTTGACCTGTTTTAAACACGGTCTCGAGTATCTCACGGGACCCTGGTGCGGAAACACGCCTAGTCTGCCCCAATGCATACGGTGTGCGATATCAGCCGTTCCTTTTAAAATCCCCACAAAACTGAATGCATAATTTGTTTCATCTAAGTGCTATCACATCCTACTTGCACGCCTTGAGAATTGATAATCTTTAGCACGGTTGCCTAAACTTTAAGCCTCTATCGACTCAAGCAGAGTACGTGGATTGTGGATAATAGACATGATTATGAATCAATATGGCAGCCTCGGGCTCAAAAGGTCATAATCCGGATCAAAGTCCTCACCTATAACTCCCCGGCGTGTGTCCCATCAAGATCACCCAGCCAAGGTTTTCAACTAGGACCATATCTCCACCGCTCCCGCAGCCAGCTCTTCCACCACAATACCCACCCCCGCACGCAATGCCCGCCCGCCCCCGCCCCGCCACGCCGCCCCCACTCTCTGACGTCGCCCCCGCCACCGCCATCCCCGTCGGCATCCTCATCACCAACCCCCACAACCCCTCGAATCCACAATACCTTCCCCCACCCGCACCGCCACCACCGCCCTCCCAACACCCATCAGCAAGCCCTTTGGCATCTACCACACCACCGCCACCACCACTTCCGAAAGTACGCTCGACGCCCCCGACAGCGAGAAGCGCACCCTCAAGAACCACGCTACGTGGTTCTCTGCACAGTGCCGCAGCGATGACACCCGCCGCTGGATCCAGGAGCAGTTGGACGAGAGCAACGAGATCTACCTCGTTGTCGGGCTCCTGCTCCTTAATGACGCGAAGCTGGTTGTGCGCAGTGGCGTGACGGCGCAGGGGGTGAGGCAGGGAGTGTGGCAATCCCGGCGGGGTTTGCGGTGTTGGCGGGGGTGGGGTTGGGGATGGGGGCGATGGGGGAGAGAAGCGTGACGAGGGGGGGGGGGATGGGGTGTTTGTGGCGCCCGGGTGGAGCGTTTTTGGGATATGGGATCGGAAGGTTAGGGTGAGGTGGGTGTGGAGGAGGGAGGTGGACGGGAGTAGGTTGGCGGCGGGGACGGCGTGGAGGCCGTTCTGGACGTGGAGGGGGACGGAGAAGATGGATGATCTTTCTTTAGAGGATGGGGAGGAGGAGGAGGATAAAGAAGAAGTAGAAGAGGAGGGGGAGGAGGAAGAAGAGGAGGGGGAGGAGGGGGACGGCCGCATGAAGGAGAAAGGGGATATGATCGATGTGGAGCTTGAGGAAGATAGCGGATGGTAGGATCTTTGATATACACAGTTCATTATCTAGACAAAGAAAACAATCGCCAGACATTTTGCGGATATTTATTTCACTCTCATACTCCTCCATTAGAGTGATAGTACGGGGTTATCCTGGTTTCCAGAGGTTTGGACTGTCCTCTGTTCATTCACTCGTGAATTACAGAGAGGGAGGTCTCAGAATTACCAGTAAGTAAGCCATCTATTTTGCAAAGCCTCGAGACTTCGGGTGAATTACCAAAGTATGTGAAACCGGAATGGGAAGTTACGGGAACTTCCAATTTGCCAGTACATACATGTAGGTTGGCTAGGGTTAGGTTTATGTTCTGATTTTTTTTAAATTCTCTTATCTGTTAGTTGCGTGGCGCAGCCTTGCAGCTGTAGCAGTGTGTTGTGGTCCTTCAGATCATAGACGGACTATTAACGCGGAAAAGAATGAATGTTAACTGGTTTCTGTCCATACAAGTACCTCTTCTCCACCAATCATCATTGACTGACCGAGTGAGAGTTTCCACCAGCTTTAGAAATGAATCAACCCACCAAAGCAGCTTTGGGAAATGAGGTTAATTGGAAGCCAAAATATGATTTATTTCCACGCCCGTTAACGTTTTATGAATTTCGACCCCGACACGTTTCCGAATGTCTTTCCTACTATCTTTACACGTACACGCACTGCACTGCTCTTGACACTTCTCATGAGATATCTTTCCCGATGCCTTTCCAGGTTCCCTCGCTAGGAGCGAGACATTATTTATCGGTAAAGGATGCAGTGTCGGAGAAGGAGTGACATACGTGACACCTTTCTCAAATCGCTACAGGTATATTCAAGACAATAATTAGTCATCGGCAATAAACTGATATTCCACGTCGTGTCCTGATCACTTTTATCCTTAGCCATCCACGAGACGTACTATACTCTCAGTGATTACACTTAGTAGATCCATATGTAGTATATATATAATGATATCCAACAATTGATAGGAAATAACTAGAGACTTAGCTGGCAATCACCTTGATGTATCTACATATCCATGTATATATTTTATCGTCTAGTTGGTTCTAAGTATCTAGTGTAAGTACCTAAGTATCTAGTGTAAGTACCTAAGTACTTAGTTTCTGAATAGTCTAGATCACGCTCCTTCCCAGCGCAATTCGTAAAGACCTCCGACATTCCTCCTCGTCAGTTATAACTCCGGCCTCATCCAAGATTCTCTTGCACTCCACCCTCCCGGCCATCCTACCTCGATCCTTCCTCGCCCTTACTGGAGTCCGGCACATGATATGCATCTTCGGCCTCGCCCGCACGAGCAGCATCCTCACCAACTCCACGTTCCCTCGACACATTACCATCTGTAGCGGGGTTTGTCCATACGCCATTCTCACGCTCACATCTGCACCCGCCTCCAGCAGCATAGCCGTGATTGCATGCCGTTTACAGCTCTCTTGGGGTGTCGTGTCGCGGAACTTGCCTTTCTCGTCGACGTTCACCCCGTACTCCAGCATCAGCCGTACAGGTTCCACTAGTCCCAACTTCACCGCGGATTGCAAAAGGGTCTTTGTTGTCTCGTTTCCGAGCCCATTATGTAGTCCATTCTCCAGGAACTGAAGTAGCGATAGTGGTTTAGTGGACACAAGTGCCTTCAAACTCCCGTTGTTGAGAGCTATCTGTAGTGGCCTCTTCGTCAAGCAGTATCTACAAATCTTGACTGAGTTCTCGGCACCGTGGGCGATGAGGTACTCTGCAATTTCTACGTGGTCGTACTTGGCTGCGAGCTCCAGTGGAGTAAGACCACGATATTCACCAACTTGGATGACCATAGGACGAAAGCGGAGCGCTCTGATGAGGAACATGACGATGGCGGTGTTGGCGGCGCTGGGGCCATGTGGAGGTGTCTCATACTGCAGCAGAAGCTGGCGCCGGCGGCATGGGTGCGCCGCAGGCAGATGATGCTGTTATGCATGCAGGACCAGTCTAACAATTCTTGCTTAAGGGACAGGAAGGAGCTGTCTAGGAGGGAGATAAGGAGGTTGTAGAGGCTGCGACTGGTCAGGCATAGAGAGTAAATGCCGCTGAGGGGGAGTAATGAGATTATCGAGTTGAAAATCTCGGGCGGAAGTGAGAAGAGATCTAAGATACTGCAAGTGGGCTCTGCCATCATATCGATCCTTGCTTTCGTTTTTCAACTTGAGGGTGTTGGTGATGATCATGCGACAGAAATGATCAATGAACTATATATATGGTGGTGACGAGCTGTGAAGCGCCGATAGATAAGCTCTACAATAAATATTCCGACAGTATTTTGATTTCATTCTAATCCTGTCAGTTCGGTCCTCATGTTGGTGCCGCTTTCTTGGCAGAAGACGTTCAATAATGTATAATCTCTATTCCTTCGTCTGACAAAATCAACAGGTCTCTCATGCAAAGCTAAATCTTATCTTCTGGGTATGCAGTGTTTCTAGATGAAGGGATAGTACCGGAAACCTCTCTAGATCAGTGTAAAATCATTACCGATCCAGCATATGAAATGGTTGTTGATCAACCGTAACGACACTCCCCCCAGCCCACCAACACAACGTCCAGCCAACAGGTTACCCATAGGAGGTATACAGAGTTATGTATTCACAAAACCACGACCCATAAGTGGAACGTTCACTGCATAGGCACGTCCGTTGTATGGGTCATAATATTGACGGATTTTGCGCCCCCTAGCTTTTCGGCGCCTAGATATTTTGCTATCTCTTCATCACCCCTCTGCAGATACCTTAAAATCAATCATGGCTTCGATCCCCCGTACTTCTTAGTTTTATTATCCCATGATTAAAGGGGCTCCGAAAACTAATTAGACACGGGTGTGTATAATAGAACGATTATTGATTTACAGCCAAGGCTCTGAATTAAGCACTCTACCAAAGATGTAAAACTCTTTCCAATCATTCATCTTCCCATCCGCTGTCTGTCTCAAGTTCTACACGGACGAGGTCTTTCTTTCCACCATAACCGTCAAGTTCGTCACCATCACCATCCCCATCATCATCATCATCATCATCATCATCCGCTTCGTCATCATCATCTTCGTCATAATCCTCTTCGTCATCATCCTCTTCGTCATCATCATCATAATCAGAATCCCCTCTATCATATTCACCCCGCTTCTCTGTACCCCTCCATTCCCATAATGGTTTCCACGTGGTACTGGCTGCTAACCGACTACTATCAATTGCAAGGTCTCTACTCCGTAGCCATCCAACCCGAATCTTTCGATACCACACTCCAAAAACTGATTTCCCCGGCGCCTCAAACTGAGAATCGATCCTGGTACTAGTACGTTTTGCTAATGATGCACCACCAATTGTGCCAGCTCCTGTCCAGGCCATCGCGAACCCAGCCGGTAATGACATCCTTGCCTGCCGCGCTCGATCCACGCTTACGCCACTCTCAACCACCAATTTGGCATTGTTCAAGATTAGGAGCCCGACAATCAGGTAGATATCGTGTCTCTGTTGCCACTTTTTGAGAATCCATTGTCTTGTCTCTTCGCTTCTGCACTGGGCCTCGAACCATGTAGAATGGCTCAATATAGTGTGACGCTCGCCCTCCGAGGCAGAGAGCTCACTAGCAGAGGTGTCGGTAGAGTGACGGGTATGAGCTAGTAAGTCAACTAGAGTAGAACGTAGCTTCGAGGTTTTATTCATCGTCGAGCTGGTCTTGTAGATGCCAAAAGGCTTGATGACGATAGATGTTGGAAGGTCCGTACGGGTGGGGAAGGAGTCATGAAGATCCTCGTAGAGGTCCTGGGGATTAACGAATAGGGCACCGATCGGAACGGTATCGGGGGTAGCAATGTTGGAGAGAGGCGGAGGGAGTGCTGACATTGCAATATTGGGTGATAGAGGAGGAGGGTAAGATGCTACGACAAGTGCGGCGAAAGAGAGAACTAATGAAAGTTGCAAGGCCTGTCAAGATTTGAAGAAGAACGCTTTATTTGAGGGGTGCATGCAGTGAGAAATGATCATAGACATGCCTAGACTAAAAAACAAGTCTCACATTGATGGATCATTCCAGCGGCCCTACTGGCATACACCCACCACACCGCCTCAAGTCGCCAGACTGGATAAAGAATGTCATATTTTATCTGTATGCCCCGAGGTCTATTAATGTTAATGGCTCGTTTCGCAATAATTGGTCGGCCTCGGTTCTGGTTGGCTGAAATTGAAAAGGGCATTTTGCTCTCAAAATGTATGTATAACTCCATGTCAAAAATCCTGGGACAAGCCCCCGTAGCAACTCGCGGTTGCGTTGTCCCATGATTATTGAACGAGAACTATACCTACGGGGCTCTGCCACTGAGTGAGAGGGCCCTGCCCACCTGAAGATAGGCGAGTACTCTACTCGTCTATTCATAGCGTTTGTGAACACCACCGCTATTGCATGCCATACAAAAAGGTTGTCTTGGCTATTTTTTGTGTGTATGTAATGCCGGTTGTGTTCACAAACGCTGTGAAAACACGAGTAGAGTATTGATAATTTTCCCTCGGCCCCTATTTCCGGCGAGTGTGACGTGCTCGCCCCCATGAAAAAGTAAAAAGATGAAGGTCTGATATTGTGAATATTTTACAGCTGGGGAACCTTATATCCGGTGCACTTTTTGACCTTAGTTCTAGCGCCAACTCCTCGACCACCACAACCCCTAAATTATTTCTCTTCCTATGGAATAGTTCTTCTGCTTGTTCTCTACAGTTCTATAGAGAGATAATTAATTTAGGTGTTGTGGTTGAGGTGTAGTGCGTCATTAAAGTTGGTATACTTTTAATGGGGAGCCCACTCAATGTCGCCTCAATTTATTGCCTAATTGGATAATTCTCTCTCCCAGAAGCGTGTACTATTACATGATTAGGATTAGTAAAGCTATTATAGAGCCAATCAAAGATATCTTGGCATTGGCTTTCTTATTTTAATTCCTAAAAGCAGTAATTAATTGTATTAGTAATTACCAAACTGAATGTCGCGGACACCCCGGGTATAGGCTTCCCCAGCTATATATTAAACCAGCTGGATGCACGTGCATGATATATACTCTCGTAATGAAAGTAACGGGAAAAGTGAAAGCTTAGTACTAAAAAAAGGTGCGATACTAGAGTGATAGGAAGAAGAACAAATTCCTAATACTAAACAAAATGTCCAATAGTGTAGGTACCAGACTCAAGACCTTGTATGATCATGGTCTGTGCCATTATGAAGGGGTGGGCCGTGCTTCGCTTTGCGCTTTGCAATCAAGCGTAACCCCGCATTTCCTGTATTTTGTACGCCCGCAATTCGCCTCTGTCCACTACATGATTAACTGAGGAGAATTACACATGGACATCTAAACAAAGTGCGGCAAAAAAGATCGTTCTGAGAATAAGACTAGTGAGCAGTAATGTAGTTTTCGCCTCTAGCTCTCGCCACCCAAGAAGAATTCTCTCGCCTTTTTTTGGTCGTCTGAGTTAAAAATTCATAGTCACACGGGTTTAACCACGATGACACAGGGCCGCAAACAGAGAATAAAAATAAAGGTATGTACTCATACTCCATTCTTACTGCGGGGCGATTGAGGCCAGTGCGCGGCAGCAACTACTCGCGGCCAGCAACAAGAACCCGAATATGCAGCTGCAAGTCCTTGGTGTATTTTTGACTTCTACTCCAATGGAAATTGCAGATTAGGACGTGCATTTTCGGGTTCTTGTTGCTGGTCGCGAGTACAGAGTCTGGTAGAATTATTGCGAAAGTCAGAACTAAAAGAGTGGGCTTCTTGGTCTGTGCACTGCAGAAATTCCTTCAAGGGCCAATATGACTATCGGGTCACGGAAAACCCACTTTCGCGATAATTCTACCAGAGTCTGTAGAGGCACAACGCGCATCCCACATGCACAAGCCTGAAAGTGGTGTTAGAGCGATCTGGTCGGTGCAGCCGATCTCACCTTCCCCAAATCAGATAACCATAATAGAGAGCCAGCTCTATTTGCGCAGAGTCTCTATTATGCCATTAAACGTTTTTCGGGGCCATATAATCTATCAATGGATAAATGTCACCCTACCTGCAAAAGATGTCTTGTGAATGACCCGCCTTACCCGCCCAGAGGTCAAGGTCAATGACCCTTATCTCAGTGATGAATTCTACTGCCGCTCAAGTAAAGGTGCTGTATATTCCTATACACACCGATAGGCCGCCTTTCTAGGGTATGTATGTGCGCTTTGACAAGGGGGGAGGAGGGGTACATCTTTTAGAGAAAACACGCCACTGATTATATAAGATACTCTGGTATTCTCTTGAGCCCATGGCGGCAACGACTGTTTATAAAATCGTCAACGTACCACCGAGTCTAAACACAAGGAATTATCCACTCTAAAGTTGATCACACACCTAAACGGATCAGGTTTGAAGATATTCTCATGAAGCACACTTCTTTAAGCGGGACTAACACGCCTCTCCAGAAAGATGGATAGCGAATATCCTGTAGTCTTCTATTATATGCAGGATATCGACAGCTTGATCGATACCCTATATTTATCTCTTATTGAGCGCAACGAAGCACGATTCTATCTCACGCACAAGGCGATGCAGAATCACACGAAACAATACGGTTACCCTTCCACTACGCGGCCCACTGGCAGCTTTGAGAAGTTCAAAGAGCAAGTCCTGCATGGAAACAAAAAGGATATTCGGTGGACCCAGAGAGCGCAGTGGACAGCTGATGTGCTTTACCATAGGCACATGAGCATGACACAACCAGAAGATCTCCAAAAAGCCATA
This sequence comes from Morchella importuna, assembly GCF_003444635.1. Classification (NCBI taxonomy): domain Eukaryota; kingdom Fungi; phylum Ascomycota; class Pezizomycetes; order Pezizales; family Morchellaceae; genus Morchella; species Morchella importuna. The sequence goes on along the minus strand of NW_025763446.1, from coordinate 70,625 downwards.
GAAATTATTGAACAAGAGGATCAACAAGTTCCACTGTTGATGTCGAATCTAGTCCGACTTGGGGCATATCTGATTGAGAGGTTCGAATGGAGTCATGACGAAGTCGATGTTGAGCGGTCCATTGACGCTCTAAAAGTTGCGCTTGATTTGGTACCATCGAGCCACCCATGTCGTGGTATTGTCGTTACACTCATGATGCGCAGTATCTCCGGTAGATGTCACACACTTGGTCAGCTGGGTTGGCAAGATGTCACTAAAATGATGACGCTATGCAATGAACTGAAATCATTATCACCAACAACCGAACAGTCTGTGTTGGTTCTGGGGGCAAGCGCGATGCTAGACGCACACGAAATGAGTGACCAAGGCATTAGTCTACTTCAGGACGTTATTAGGACTTTGTCACGAGATGATTACAAAAAAGGCCTTTCCCAATTGGGGTTGGCATTCATAAAGCGATTCAAGCGTTCTAGAGTACTTTCGGATATAAATACCGCAGTTGATTTGCTGTATGAGGTGGTTAAAGATCCAGAGGGAGGGGGAGACCAGTCAGTCTATCTGGCACATCTGGGTCTGGCATTCCTTACAAGGTTTGAGGTCCTAGGTGATGTCGCAGACCTCGAGAAATGTATACTACAATATGAAGAGTCAGTGAAGTTGGGGATATCAGATGATAGGACGCGATCAGGGATGTTGGCCGAGTTGTCAGACGCAATTCACTTGCGATATCTGCGATTGGGGGAAGTATCCGACCTTGAGAGATCCGTCGATTTATCAAGAAGGGCGTTACGCGCTATGCCTCAGCCTGGTGACCATGATTTGAGTACGCACAACCGGTTGCGTCGACTAGAATACATCGTGGCCATCAAATCCAATATGCTCTATCAGACCAGACCCGGACGTTATCACCAAGAGGCGCCAAATGCACAAAGTTGTATAGACCATGCACTTCACATCTCTCGTGAGTCGCTGAGAAGGGCTTCGTACGCAGCACCCGAGAGGTTTGATTTGCTATCTAGCTATCATAAACTGCTTAGGGATCGCGTCAAATCTCATGAGCAAGCGGCGGATACTTTACTAGAGAAAATTCAAATAGAAGAAGAGAGATTTGTACTCATCCCACTAGATGATGATTCTGAGCGCTTGGAGAGCTCCGCGGAGATCGCCGCCGACTGGTTCGCGTATCATATTGTCTGGCGCCGGGATCAACCACTGGGTGTTCTAAAGGCAAAGGAGATTTACAAACTTTGCAAAATGGTTTTGAGGTCCAAGCTTGCGACACCAAAAAGCCGGATAATGTGTTCATTTCTTGCTATGAGTGTTCTTATTGCTTGCCCTGAGCTTATTGGAGGTCAGAAGAGATGGGAGAAAGCATTCACAATATGTGCGGAAGGAATTGCAGTTCTCCCCACAAGAGTGCCTCAATATTGTCAACGCAATCACCGACACCGCGCGCAAATCGATGGCCAAACTCTCGGATCAATAGCGGTGTCCGTAGGCCTAAACGCAGGAAAACCAGCATCCCATTGCTTGGCAGTCCTTGAACAGAGTCGAGGGATTATCCTAGGATTCACAATCGACTGCAGGAGTACTACAGGGAACCTTCAGGAGCTCCAGAAAATAAATCCTGACCTTTTTGACAAATTCAATACCCTACGTAGCCGTGTCGACTCCCCAAGCGAAAATCGTGAAGAGCTATTATCTAGGTTTCCGATTAGCCCCAGTACTTTAGAGCGGAGAGCCACGGAAGAAAATCTAAAGCGACAGAGAATGATTAACGTCGATGAGCTTTCAAAAACATTGCAAGAAATTAGGGGGCATCCGGGATTCGAACGGTTCCAGTTACCGCCTTCTTATGAAGAGCTTATTGAAGTTGCCAAAGACGGCCCAGTGGTGATTGAAGTGTGTACGAGCACTCGAAGTGATGCGATAATTGTCACAAGATCGTGTATCAAGTCTATACCACTTCCCAATCTCACCCACTCCGTTGCGTGCCGTCGAATCAAAGAGCTCAACACCAAGATAATTCCCGGAGGAAAATCTTCGTACCAATTAAGATCCGCGAAGATGGAAAGGTTTCTGATTTGGCTATGGGATACAGCGGTTGAGCCTGTGATCGAGGAGCTGAAGACGCAAGGCATCGTTTCTTCAGGCGATGTGCTTCCTCGGATATGGTGGATTGGTGCAGATATCATGGGTTTAGCTCCGTTTCACGCCGCTGGGGACCATTCCCCTGGATCAACCAGAAATACTCTAGCCTACGCAATCAGCTCCTACATCCCAACACTTAAAGCCCTCTCTTACGCTCGGGAGAGACCTTTGGCATTCCCACATGGTGACTCGAGTCTGCTCATTGTTGCTACGCCTAAAGTGCGCGGTCAATCGCGACTGAACCATGTTAATAGTGAGGTTGAGTCAATCGTGAATCTGTCACCGGAATGGATTAAGACCGAGATCCTCAATAGTCCCAGTTCCGCTGAGGTACTCAAACAACTTCCCTCATTCGGTGCGGTTCACTTTGCATGTCATGGATTCTCCAATATTAATGACCCTTTCAACAGTCATTTGTTGCTCCGGGACGTTGAGAATTGCACCACCGGTGTTGATAGATTAAGCGCTGAGGCAATATCAGATTTTGTATTGGACAAACCGGAGACTGCATATTTATTGCCACCAGGGTTTAAGTCCGAGAGCCTCCAGGGTCTAAGCGCCGATGAAACACATGAAAGACTCGTCTCATTAGGCGCATTTCCCTATGCATGTCCAATATATTCTGATGAGAATAACCCTTTCAAGAGCCTTTCGCTACCCCGTGGGGGTAAGGATTGCACCTACGGTATCGATATATTAACAGCGGGGGCAATATCAGATATCAACATGGAACGGGCACAAATTGCATATTTGTCAGCCTGTTCTACCGCCAGAATTTCATCCAGGAAGCTTGCAGATGAGTCAGTTCATATAGCTAGTGCCTTTCAACTTGCCGGATTTAGTCATGTACTTGCAAATATGTGGCCTTCGGACGATGATGCTTGCCTAAATGTTACTACCGAGTTTTATCGTAAACTATTCGAGAGTAGCATTTCCGAGAGCGATTGTGGGCATCGAAAGGTCGGCGCTGCGTTCCACTACGCAGTCAAGAAGTTAAGGGACAGCTCATGGAAAGAACCTCTGCTGTGGACACCATTTATTCATACAGGCGCATGAGTTTAGTTTTGAACTCTTTACTTTAGCCTAGTTCGAGGGGTAGTTATAAATTATGAGGTTTTCTTGCTCAATATATTTCGATCTTTTTTTCACTTTCATATTTTTGTTCCTACTCTCTTTAGTACACCCAACCAGCTTCCCTTCTTTTGGCGCCTGTGTCAACACGGTCCGGTACACCTGGCGAATAGCAGCATTGTCTTCCATGATGGGGAAATATCTTTCATTTTTCATAGTGCACATTAGAAAAGCATCCCACTAGTAACAAACGACACAATGAGTAAAAACTTAAAATTGGCAGCAATAATTCTACACTGCGGGTAGCCCCAACAAGTTCTTTAACTGAGAAACCCAGTATTTGCTGTCTCCGGCACTTGAATTGTCGGTTTGCTCAAAGCTAATTAAACACAAAGATTTGTGTGCTTGCTCAGCACATAATGGATTTCTAAACTATATAGTCTTCCTCATCGTCATCAGGAGCGTCTCCTATTAGTTACAGCGCAATACGTTAATACATGTATTTATAATATTGATTGCATATCATTCAACAAAGAAATACTCCCGAGATGGAAGGGAACTAGCAACAAAAGGCGTGTAGCTATTGCAATTGATGGATATAAAAGAACAAACATTGGCAGAACCACAGCTATATTTTTATATATGAAGGTCGGATTTCCTTGATACCATTGTATCTGCATGAACTACATGTACATACTAACGCTACTCATAGAATAACTTAGAGTTGCATACTAGAGCTAATATATCACAGATTACATAAAAGGAGAGATGGATGATAGCCTCCTTCGGCATTACTCACTCTCCTCCGGCTTACGCACGCATCTTACTTCCTTCCTTCTTTCCCCTCTCCTTCGCTTGCTCGCTCCCTCGTTTACCCTCATTCGCCTCACCCCTAGAAGTAGTAACTGGCCCAGCATTCCACAATGTTAACTCTCCACCTACATTTACATTCCATGAGAGCCTTGTATCTTGTGTATCACTAGAGTTAACATGCTTGATAAGGCACCCACCGAGAAAACCATGCTTTCGCGTAGAGCAAGTGCTGATTATTAGTTGGTCTGTTCCCCGCTATATATACAGGCTAGCTTGTAAGGAGGTGTCAAACAGGTGTCAAATAGTAAAGGTCCCGCTGTCAAAGAGGAATAGTGTCCTGCCCGGGCTCCTATAAGATAGCATGTATTAGCCGTATACCTCGACATCAATTGAATAATACTCGTACTCGTCCTACTCTTCAACAGATCCGACTGAAGATATTATGTCAAAGAACCTCTTAGCTCCGGTAGGATGCCGTGATTTGGCGCCTCGATTGCGAGTGATGGCCCATGATTTACGATACGCATATTTTTTGTTTTTTTTGTTTAATTCATTAATTGCTACGATACGCATAGCTTAAGATGCTGATGGGAGCGGTTCCCTTCCATCAAAAATCTCTTACATCATTTAGGCACCAGTCATATATAGTGACGTTCCAGATAGATCCGGGGAGCCCGCCGGCTCTGCCCTGCCCGCATATGCCACTCCAGACACTCCACCACAGGTAAGGGTAAGTAGTATACCTCCCTGCCACCCGAAAAACATATAAAGTTTTGTGGGGGTTAAGACGGATAAGACCGTGATTCTCGTAAGGGTGGCCGTGGAGGATGGCCGAAGCGCGACAGTCCATGTCTTCATCGTCTCTGACTTTTTAAGCATAAGACCGATAGCAGGGTTCTCAGGATTTGGGGGCCCTTGGCTACAAGAGTTAGAGTAGAACTCGAGCTGTATCTGTCAGAGGGGGTGCTACCCGAACAGAGATGAGCCTGGATTGATTATCTGGCGCCCCCCCCCCCCCCCCCCCCCGCGGTACCCTGAATAAAATATGACGGATCTTGTTATGATGTTATTACATAGGTTACGTCTGCGCCGCTGTGTGGCCTCCACCCCCATTGCGCTTGTTCCGCCATTTGTTTTTGGCGTCGGGGATCAACCATTTCGTTCCCGACTTGAATCCAGACACGATTTAAAGCAATTACGACTCCTGGGTATATAGATATATATATGTATTTCAATCCTCAATCTATCTACGAATTCACGTACCTCAACCATCTATGGTATCTGTAGATATACATCAACAGCCGGTGTTACCTACCATTCTGTGAAAGCGGATGGTGCTGCGTAGTGTGGTCCACGAGGAATTGCCGCTCGAGGCCTCGCCTCGAGGTCACTGCCTCGAGGCAGCTCAAGGCACGGAGTCTACGAGGTATGCATGCTCGAGGCAGATCCTCCTGCCCGCCTCGAGCTGATCGAGGTTTAGGTAATCATACTATTAATAGTATTTGCCCAACAGGACCACCACCACACCACACCACATCTATATCCTAACGGTCGCGATGAAAGCTCCGCCTATTGTAAGCGATTTCCTTTGCCCGCAGCGACACTATTACACCAGGATCATAATTTGACTGGAAACACGTCCCCTTAGCCGCCGATGACAGTTGTTCTGCCAAGGCGAACATCATAGATACTCACTCGTCGTGTTCGGGAGGCGAGTGATGCATAATGACTGACGCACCGAGCGAAAAAAATGTTTTTATCGTTCCCACGCCTGGATCGTCCGCGGCTCGAGGAGAAAGAAAGCACACCCCCGTCTACACGCGCGGAACAGCACCGAGAGTACAGATATCCACCACAACCTCAATTCCGGCGGTCATGCCAAGCACCACTACTAGGTACAAGCACCCACCGCACCCGGCCCGCTGTGCAACTTCTGTATGCGGGCGGATATATGTATATCCACATGCAACTGTTTCTATTCGGTAAGCGCTTTGGACCTCAATCACTGCAGCTGTCGCCTCGGAGGCCGGGCCCCGGCCAAGCCATCGCATCGGTGTTCCACCTGTTGCATAGCCAGCTACTAGCTAGCGTCGGCTTCTACGCCGCCTCGGCGAAACAACGGCTGGCATCTAGGCCGCTTCGCGTCGGGAGCGCCGCGCCTGCTCAGTGTTCTGTGCGCGCGCCGAGACTCGCCGCCTTTGGTCCTGCCGTGCAATTGCACAGCCAAGATACATGTATGTATATACCTACTTGACAAGACATCGGAACCGGGTGTAGATTGCGCCCCGGCGGCAGTGCCAGTGTTTGGGAAAAGTCTTGTCACGGTGCCTGGATCTACCAACTCTAGACAAGTAGTGGACCCGGCTCTCTGGCCCATGTGTTGTGTGCGCGCGTTGATTCGGTGTGTCGGCGTCCGGACGTTGGCGTGGTGGGGCTGGGGTGGTTACGTCAGCGGTTCTTGGGTCGGATCATTGACATTTGCAATTGGGGGTGAGGGATGGATGCGGTTAGCGTGGTAGGGCTGGAGATGGGAGATTGGAGGATTAGAGATTGATCGAGAGAGACGTTACTGTACAGCGGTGGTGGTAGCGGTTGTGGCATATGAAGACATGACACCCAGCAATAGTAACAAGCAGGGATCCTCTCTCCCCTGCCCACCCAAATCCAAATCGGGCCCATACCAAGCATTGGGACGCGCAATTAACAATTCTGCAAATCGAGTACGGGGCAGATCTCTCGTATTCAGCGCTCGGGCAGAGGGGAGGAGTATCGCTATCGCTACTCTACGTCAATATACTATACTGCACACAGGACTGACTGTGTCCACGCTCTGGCTATCGATAAGCCCGACCTGCAATCTCTCAGCGGTGGGATAGGGTTGGTTCTAATATTCTCCTCACATTCTCGAAAGCAGGTATGTATACGGCCCCCTGATCACCGCTTGACAGCCGTTAGACACATCCCTCTCCATCTATCCATCCATCCAGCACTGCCCACGTCCATCTCTGTTCTCCCTCCTGGATAAATCACAGCAGTGAGTACAATCCCTGTCCATGGCCACCCTACACTACGAAGCCAAGCTTTCACCACCTCCCTCGCTGCCATCCATGGATTACAAAACACAGCCTCACGGAACGGTTGCGTGCCATCCGAGCTTGCCCACCACACTGCACAGCGCCGTCCAATGGGCGGGCTGGCAGGGTGGGCTGGCTGGGTGGGTGGGATGATCCGGGTGCCCGGCGATATATAGAACCGTGTGGGCATGCTGGATGGGTGGGTGAAGAGCTTTTTTTTTTTTTTGTGGTGGGTGATGGGTTGATATATGCACACCCTCCTCCGCTGCTTTTCATACTTTCACTTAGACTTTCGCTTCAGTTTCGAGTACTACTGCGTCGTCAATCGTTAAATTATAAAGCTACATACATACGCAATTGCCTACCTCTACCTCGAGTCCACACCGATACACCATAAACAAATAGCCTTCCCATCCTACCTAACCAACTATATTCTAAAAAGTACCTCCCTCCATCTCCTCCTTCCCTCCCCCATCACCCATCCACTAAACTCTCAACCTCTCCACAGATGGGTATCTCCATCTCCGCCCTCATCCCCCTCATCCTCGTGTGCTGCCTCGTGATCGGCGGCGTCATCGCCTTCGGAAAGATCATAACCACCCCCGAGCCTCAGCAGTACTCGGCCTACTACATGTACAGCAACAACTACGAGACCGTGCCTGACCGGAGTATGAGCGTGGTCACGACGCCGGAGAGGGTGTATGTTCCGCCGGGGGATGTTGAGAGGGGGTTGGGGATGAGTGGGGGAGGGGCGATGGATACGGGGGTGGGGGGAATGGGATATGCCGGCGGGCAGGAAAGTCGTATGAGTGGGGGAGGGAGAGTCGCATGAGCGCGGGGATGGAAAGTCGGATGAGTGGCCAGGGCGGAATGGGATATATGGCTCCCGGCGGAGGGAGGGAAATGGGTGGATCCGGAGGGATGGGGTATATGCCTCCCGGCGGCGGACGGGAAATGGGTGGAGGGATGGGGTATATGCCTCCCAGCGACGGCGGGAGGGAAATGGAGATGGGAGGAGAAGGTGCTGGGCAGAAACAACAGATGGCGCAGACGTAACAAGGTCTGAAGCATAAAGACACACACGACGGAGCGGGGGGCGGAGGGGGGTAATGAGCGTTTTGCTGGGTGAAACGGATGTATATTGATTTCTTTAGGTTTTGGGGGTAATGAGGGGGTGCTGCATGTGTATAGCTAGCTACTTTCTCTCTAGATGCGACGATGAAATGTTAATTCTTTAATTCCTCTTTTTATGTTTTTTCTTCTGGATACGCAATTCGTCTGTTTGTGTCTGGTTCCTCATTTTTGGTGTTTGGTGGTGACATCACGACGGTATGCATACCCATTGGCTATTGGGTAGGAGCCGGCGAATTGAATTGGATTGCTGGGTCTTGAGCGAACACGCCATGTGAAAAATTCGCAAACACGTGAGTCGGTGGGTGGTCAGCACTTTGTGCAGTGGGTTGGGGATTAATCATATGACTGAGTCAGGACGGTAAGTTCCGGGGCATGGGGCGTCACTCGGTCGGTGGGTGCTTCGTGCGCCTCATCTCCGCATGTAGGGCCGTACGTTGTATTTCCACCAAGGGAGCAGTTACCGCGCTGCTAGCCAGAAGGAGGCGTGGTAACGATTTGATCCACCGCAGCTAGTTGAGAGTGGAGTAGGTTGTGGGTTGCTTCTGTGTTGAGATAGCACTTCTTATCGGCTAGCCGAGTGATTTCTCATGTTTGGGTATCGATTGCAGTATCAGTTGGTCCGTGCATGGGCATGCGGGATAGCGATAAGGATAAGGAAGCATGCGCCAGCCTCATCTCATGCAGGTACTAGATATATCTCTGGCGGTTGGTGCTCGTATTTTCGTGACGTTTGTAAAAGGAACCGCTACTGCGGACCATACTAAATTGTGGACTTGGCGCGTATTTGTGTGGTATGCGGTGGTGGTTACCTTTTACAAACGTCACGAAAACAGGAGTAGATATCAGACTGGAAGTTACGCACATATAGTGGTTCATCGACTGCCATCTGCTCAGCCTGAGACACAGAAGTATCACAATGATGCTCTTGGAAACCTACCGGGTGTAACGGGGGTAGGGGCACTGTGGTGCTTTTATCCTCAGTTCTGATACAAGGGAGAGAATGAGCAGTTTCCCAGTCGGAGGTTTTTCTTACTTGTGCATGCTTCTGTCGGAATCAACACCCCAAGAGATGCCCTATTGAAAACTACCACACGCTGAGATGCTATAGGAAAGTTAATGTTTGGGATCAGATCACTTGGTAGAGTTAACCCGTAGACGATACTCGTTGTAGGCAAATTCTATCGAGAAGGTTCGTAGGTATAGGTTCACTTAAGTTCACTTATCGGAATCCTTCCGTCAAGGTACCGGGTACTTACCTTTGGAACGCCTCGCTACGAGTAAATTTCAGGGAGGATTCGTGTCAGAGATATATAACTCTTGATCGCTTCCTTAATTACACTAATCAGTAGAAGCCAATAATTATGTATCGCTCGGGCGCATATTGACTTTTGTTAAATTCGCGACCAGTTTCCCTCTTTCAGCCATCACCAGCCTTCTATGGTAATTGTTGTAAATTCGTGATTGGCTCTGTTGTTCTTAGCAACTGGAAAAAGCAAGATAATTCCCTTACTAAGGGGTGCATATGAGCTATAGCCGCCTGCATATAATTTCTATCACAATATGCGGCCAGTATCTGAGTCATAAGAGCAACCAGATCAAGTTCACTCTTGCTTGAATCAATCCTCACCTTCGATCACGAGCATGTATCTACGCACAATTTCAAGGTGACTCTCTTCATCGCAGTGGCACATTAGTAAATCAGATGGCTTCAAACATTCTACGACTGGTCGGCTCTGCGCCGGATCAACATTTTCAACTCCTAGCCCTCCCCAACGAACTGATCATAGAGATTGCCCATTCAATCGATGCGAAAGACCTTTATCACCTTATGCAAACTTGCCACCGCCTCAACACTGTCCTAGCCTTGCGTCTCCACTCTTGTTTCATCCAGCATAAGGATAAGATTCTGTTAGATGCTTGCACACACAACACAACCACCCTTATACGACGAGCCATTGCAGTCGGCGCACGACCGGAGGTGAGGTTTCTCTTGAATGCATGCGGGCGGAACGACATCGAGGCCGTCATCATACTCCTCGATGAGGGTAAACTCGATGTCAACAGCTGCGACTGGCGGCAAAATGTTGTCGATTGCTGCAGTTGGCGCTATGAAGATATATACCCACTCCAGGTAGCCGTCCGCTGCGGTCATCCTATAATCGTGCAAGCTTTACTTTCCCGCGGCATCCGGATGAACGATCCTGATGCTTTACGTGGCAGCGGCGTCCGGATCAACAGGCGTGGAGGTTACAATTACCTCATGGGTGCAGTTGACAGCGGCGATCTAACGGTTCTACGGTTGTTACTGAAATACGGTGCGACCGTACTGGCACCGAACGGGTGGGCATACGATGATGCTCTCCGGCACGCAATATATAACCGACGAGATATGTTGCTGCCTTTTATCGAGCTTGGATATCATCTAGAACATGCCATATTCCAGCCCCGGACGGCGCTCTCGATCGCGGCGCGACTCGACTGTGTCGGCACAGTTAAATTGCTCCTGAAGAGCGGGTGTGACGCCAATTACGTCCAATGCCCCTGGCTTCGCACCCCACTTTCCGAGTGTTGTGCCGTGCGTGGAAGTATCGAGACAATGACTGCTTTACTCGAGGCAGGAGCGAATCCCGATGAACTGGATATGAACAGTCTAAGTTCTCTTCAGATAGCGATGTCTAGAGGGCACGTGGAGGCGGTACGGCTACTGATTAATTGGACTCAGCATTCGACACACCCTATTTGCTGGTTCCCAAAGCGGATTAGAAACCCGTGGTACCTAGAGGGAAGAGAAGAGTGCAAGAGAATCCTAGATGAAGCCGGCTTTAACACGGACGAACCCTGTCTTAGGGTGAGATGGAGGGAGTACAAGCAAATGCTATCGGACGAGAAGGAGGACCTGCAGAATGCGGAGGCAGTAGAGGAGTTACAGGAGGTGCAGGAGGTGCAGGAGGTTAGTGTAGTGGAGGAGATGGGAGTCAATGTCGAAGAATGATACATCATATTTGTCTTACTAGGGGATAGCTGTAATCGATCAGATAGTTCGGATTTATATGATATTTACACTCGCAAGAATTAGAACGTGAGATTGACTCCCGCTACCTATGTATCTCGACTAAGATCCGTGAACGTGGTTCTCTTGTGAATAGTTAACTACATATGCTGGTAACACACAAACCCACACGATACATACATGTATCTTCTCCATCCCCAGATCAAAGTTCGATCATCATTACAACTCTCTTTACTTCCCAGCCCACCAATACCGCACCGTCCCTCCTACACTCCACACGTAATCTTACCCTACTTACCCAAAGCCATCTTCCCATAGTCCAAATAAGTTCAAAAAAGCTTAAGGTTACTTGCATTGTGCACTTGTCTTAACTAACGAGCTTACTGTTCACTCCTATTTAGGTGACAGAGGGTTAACAATTTTCGTACACGGAATCAATCCGATTGGCTGAGAGCATCTGTCATCCGATTAGGAGGCACCCCACCAAAGGTTGGAACCAAACTCTTGCTGGGCAACGGAAGCTCTAATATTTATTTAATTCAAAAAGGTCTATATGTGTGTGTTATTGTAATATAATTTATTTGTCTTTATTTGTATTGTCTAATGGTATACGAATTTAATTGAACTATCCAAGAAGGGGGAGCGGAAGGAAGAATTGGAGGGTAGTATAGGTAGCTGGAGAGCTAGAGCTGAACGGAGCCGGGGGGGGGGGGGGGCGCGGTGAGAGGTGGTGGAGGTAGAAGGTGTTTTTTTTTGGGGCGGGGGGAGCGGTGGAGGGCGGGGGGAGGGGCGGGCTGAAAGAGTTCTCTCTATCAAATGCTCTTTAATATTAATATTCACCTAATATTCATAATCCAACATAATAACTCGCGGTCGCGAGCTGGCACACCCCTAGTTTGTATGTATGTGGATTCGGGTTCAATTTGGGAAGTGCCTGTTTGGCGGCGAAGAATAAAATTGGTAGCGAATAGATAGACGCTAGCTACATACGTAGTAATCACTCGGTCAACACTGCCCCAATTACAATATATAAGAAAGACAGCTTGTCATTACTTGATACCGAAAACCTCAAACCCGGCAGGAGTAGATCTGATTGAATAGTGTTTGATTGAGTATCCTTACCACTTCAATACGCCCAACGGCCAACACACCTCTAGCTGCAGGCGATAGAAACATAATTTTCCTACATATACATATATCTTCGGCTGGAATAGTAATACTTGCTAGATTAGATGAGTAAGGAGCTATTTGTCTATCTACAGTCAGGGTACAGAAGTTTTGGTAAATTTTGGTTGCCGGTGTAGCACGAAATTTGTATGGGAACACCATACAAAATCAGAAACACTCAAACCATGACTTTAAAAATTAGATCGCACACACCTGAAGAATGGACTTAAAATTCTAGAATTCTCTGTGCTCCATCTTGAGATAGTTCCCAACTGTCCTTGAAACTTTGGAATTTTTTGGATGAGGTTGGGTGGTTGCTTCGGGTAGCTAAACATGGCTACTTTGGCTGTAAAAAGGGTATATTACCAAAACCTCTGTCCTAGTACTATATCTATTGCCAGCTCGTATTCGTATAAATATACAGGGGTGTCTGCATCCCTGTAAATCGTTTGTAGGGGTAGTGGTACTTCCTGATGTAGTTATACCTACATGATATTCGGTGGTGTCGTTAACTCTTACTTTGGGGGGCGCTTTTCGGGAGTGTGGCCTTAATTGGGGTTCCTAAGGTAGAAATTTTTTTTTTTCTTTCTTTCTTTCTCTATTATGTGAAGAACGAGTGCGAGGCGGAAATTCGAGCTGTAATTTAGCAGTGGGTTAAAGTGCTTTAGCTTCGCAACTATTACTGCTTTGTTGATTCTTTTTGATTTTTTGTTTGCCCTTTTGTAGTTGGCTTTCTTGAAAGGTTATGGTCTATCTCAAGGGCTTGGCCTAGGGGGTGACTTCACACTACGGTTTATATGTAGGTACCTACAAGGTAATCTACAATACTCTACACATTTAACCGCTGTCACCCAGCCCAAGAAAACCCAGCAAACTAAACAGCTAACCAGCTAGGCTAGAACCACCCCTGACCTCGTAGACGCAGGTACGAACCCACCCGCGCCCCTCTCCCACAGCCTCCCCCAATGTAGCTATGCCAAGAATTAGGGTCAATGATACCGACTGCGACAAGGGTGGCTGACGTAAACATCCAGCTAACTAGCGGGTGGGTGGGTCAATGATCGACAGGGGTATGGTGGTTTCGGGCCACTTGCCGAACAGGTCGAGATTTTTCGGGAAGGGAGGGAGGCTTGGGTGGGATCGTGAGGTACCGATTGAGGTGGGGTTACATAGATGTAGGAAATGAGTGATGGGAGATGGGAGGGGTAGGATTACACGCAGCGGGGGTGCCTGGTTTTGGGTTTTGGTTTTAGGAGTGTACTTTGTGAGAGTGATGATCGGTCCTGGTCTGCCTTAATCCCCATTTAAAATTTGATTAACCGTGTAAGCAGGTATAATTTCGTAGCTTTATTTTTATTTTTATACAAGTAGAGGCCGCCAGGATCATCGGCGAAGGCGAACTACAGCTACATAACACATGTGCACGCTCTTCGTTTCACCTTCGCCGCTCTCTTCTGTCTTCAAACTAAGCGCGCCTAGGCTATAATGGTAAGATTTTGATCGACCAGAGACGGGCTTACAAGTATATATTCCCGAGATGTCTAGTACCAACAATTGACCCTAACCCAGTAATTGTTGGAACCCTAACCCTGTGTATTCGAACCTGGGTATTGTCGATCTCAGGCAAAACATACTTGTTCTAAATACAGAAGAAAGACATTTGAGTACTCTCGTATGGACTTGTGTGTTTGGGAAGAAAAGGGGAGGGGGGAGGGTGACGGCTCAGAGATGTTCAGTTGGCCTTATATAACCTTGACCCTCAACCTGGAATCGCCATATTGATGCATCGGGTGTTTGTGGCTTTGGGGGAATATTATTGATGGTTTTTCCTGATAGCCGGGTATTTCTAGGTAGGTATATTTAGTTATAGTTGATCGTCGATAGTTATATAGCAAAGCATTAGTATTAGTGGCTCCGTTTCTATTTTGGGATTGTTGTGTGGTAAGTACGCAGTGAGTGGATCGAACGTATCTAAATCTCCGAAAGTTTATAGATTGATCAAGCATAAAGATCGATCTCGAATTTCGCAGCCTTGGGGGTCGAAGATATCCGCACTACTAGCCCCGCTCACTCAGTCCAACCATTTTATCCCCACCGCCGCCCCCCAGGCCGCAGTACTCTCTCTTCAAACAACCCAACCGCTACGCACCTCCCCGAGCCCGACTACACACCCTAGAATTACCCGAAACAGCACCACAGTTATCTCCTCCGCCATAACAGAACACACACCTATATCTAAGCCTCCTCGTCAGGGTAGATGGCGGTCGTACAAAGACCCAATCTCTTTAACCAACCCAAAAAGACAGAACCTGCAGAATAACCGCCAAGACGGACCCCGTACCGAACGTGTGTGTACCTGCGTCTCGCGAACCCTGGAGAATTCAGGAACCGTATTAACAGCGCCTCAATGCCCCACCGGCTAAATGCGACAGACCACAATTACGATACGAGTATCTACCAGCTAGATGAGACCTTTGAGTTTATTTACCAGCTGAAAAGCTTGAGCTGTAGCTGTCTGTATATTATGTAAGGCACCAACTGCATCACGTTGCGGGGATTGCTTCGGATCGGATGCGTGGCCGGGGTATCCCTGTGTGCAGAGTAGAGTAGGTGCGGCGCTGTGTCCGTGCTGTTGAGGATGCGATACGAGCTGAGGGGCTATTGATAGAAGAGGCCACGACGCGGAGGAGGGGGGTGAGGAGGTGAGTCTTTTCAAGCGCCGATCTTGGAAGTGTAGCCGGCCACGGTGACATGTATAGGGTAGGCGTCGGGATGCATGCGATTCTCGCTCGGTGCTTGGAGAGACGGCGGTTTCGGAGGCTTTCTAAGTTCGGGAAGTGCACGACTAGGGGTGCGGGTATCCCGAAACTAGGCCTCCCTCCGGTCCTCCTCTAGTCAGCTCCGAGTACTCGCCGGTGAATGCGAACATCTCAGTGCGCAGCGAGGTACAATATCAATACAGATATGTACCTCTGCGGCGGCGGTGTTATATATATACACATGGTGTTTTCCAGCCACTGGTTATCTTGTACTCTCAACCCCGAGATATATAAAGAAGAAATAGTGACTTCCGAGTTTAGTATTTGGAACGGGTTTGGGGAGCGGGAGCGGACTTGACCGATGGGGAATGGTGTACGTAGTGTTCTTCTGGGTACTGGGTGGGGATGTTGGGATCGTGGGTTTAGTTGAGGTACTAATTGGAGCCCGCTATATCATAGCTCCCGGCTGCGGAGGTTATCGGTAACTGTCGATGATCTGCTAGTTGCATCTGTTCGCCGTCGTTTGTGATAACTCCAGCTTCCTCCAACATCCGCCTCCACTCTACGCTCTCGCGATTGCCCTGGCCGGACCCCGACATGAACCTTTATAGTTTCCAATACTTCTTCTCGCTCCCCTTTTAGAGCCTCAGTTCCTTTAATATTATTTGTAATGGAGAATATAGGAATATTTAACCCTAACCCTGAGTATTCGTCGTGGCTTTTTTTTTTTTTGTTTAATTCATTAATTGCATGCAACTTTACAGTTATGGCAATACCCCTGAACTATCCCTTCTCCTCCACCTCCTCTCACATATTTCTGACATAGGAAAACTCTCCCGAACTCTTTTTTTATTCTATTCCTCGTTTCCCGCATCTTTCAGCATCCCCCACCCGTACCCTAGTTCCCTTCTCTCCTCTTCTCCATTCTCATCTTGTCCGTTCCTTTCATATCTCCATTTGACAAATTGCTTCCAGATATTTGTAGCTGCTTCAATACCGCTTGCCTTCCAAAGGAGTTTAACAACCGTATTGTGCTCTTTGAAGGATTTACGGGTTTCGGCCGTTGCATCGCATTCGGTGAGTATGTGGGTTACACTTTGCTCCCCTTTGCCGCATTCGCATTCGGCACTTTCGATCTTTCCTATTCTTTTTAGGTATCTGTTGATGGCTATATGGCCTGTCTATTCGTCGTGGCATAGAACAAGACAATTTTGGGAGATATTACCTACGGCTACTAGAGGTCTTGAGAGAGTGCTCCGAGTCTTTACAAATCTGCTCTAGGTGTGGAGGTGTGGACGTGAGGTAGGCCGGTATTTCTTGCGGCGGAAAAAAATGAATTTTGAATGACCCTATCGTACATAAAAACGCGTGCTGGGATGTGGTACCAGAAGCCGCGGTAATCGGCTGTTCGGGTTTGTAGAAGGAAAGTTCTTTGGGAAGTTGTTTTTAAGATCGTTTTTCACTATGTGTATTCCATGTGAAAGTATGAATAAAGGTGTACACCGGGAAGTTGGGGAGGATATTAATCAAAGTATTGGAACCCTAACCCTGAAGGCGGTTTATCTTTTTTCTCTCTCTTTTTTTTGTTTAATTCACTAACCCTGACGGCGGGTATTAAGTAAGGATGTGATATTCAACATGAGGTATGGAGGAACTGGTGATATATCCACGCAGGGAAGTTCTGAATCTCATTAGCCACGGGGTGCATCTGAATACTTTCAATATTATGCGTGCGGCCGGCACATCCGCCTTGCTCTAATGAGACTTCTGCTGCTTAGCGCTTGTTCTTCGATCGAGGCTCTTCGTATCGTGTCCTAGATATTCAGAGCTATTGTATCCTGTCTTGGAGCTTGTGTCGGTCGGCTTTTGACATTGCTTAATCCCAATAGATCACCCGTCTATACGGCCGACATAAACAAAATAGGGACTATTATTTCATTCTACGGAGCAACAAGATGGTGCAATTTCTAAAACAAATCGATAAGTGGACACAGTACACACTCGTATGTCTCATCAATTTGATCACGAGAGGTTTACCCGAAGAGTTATATACGTAAATATCATTCTGTGCACAATGCCTCTACTTAATGCACAAGCTAGCCCATATACGTCCATAACTGATCGATACGCTGCTGAGTTCTAGAGCTCTTTTATTGCATCAAACCCTGGGCCGAGGGTCGAGGTTAAGAGTTATTAGCAGCATGATGGGTAACGCAAGCCGAGTGATAATACATGATGGAAAATAATCAGATGAAAACAGAGATGGGTAGGAATAAAGGAAGAAAAGGGGGGGAGGATTTCAAGTCAAATAACTATCAAGCTCAATCTTTAGTGACAGCAGTGCTTGCGCAATTTTACGGATATATCGGGGTTGATGATAGTTGGTAGTGCTTTCCGCTGAAAGTTTTGACTAGCCAGTAACCCGCCGTAATAGCGAAGCTTGTGGGTCAATGATCAGCAGGGATGGCTCCGGAACATCTGCCAAACACGTATGCGTACGGAACTAACCCTAACACCAGCAGCCTTACCGCCTCTACATCTCCCCTACACATCGCCAGCTGAAGCGGGGTCAGATCATACCAATTATACAAATCGACGTCTGCTCCCGCCTCCAGCAACACCGTCATCATCTCAATATTCCCACACCGCTTGCAGCACTCGTGAAGCGGAGTCATCCCGTTGCATCGCTGTCTCTGATTGACGTCCGACCCATGCTTAAGCAGCAGTTTCACCGTCGAAATACAACCGAATCGCACTGCAAACCCCAGAGCAGTCCGGGGCATAAACCTACTACCTTCGAGATGGAATCCACGCTCGACAAAAGGCACCAACAACTCCCGTGCGTGAAACATTGCGAAAACGACGGGGTCAAAAAGGAACGATCTGAAATAAGTGGCCTCTCGGAGGTACGGCTTTGCACCGCGGGCAAGTAGCACTTCTATAGTTTCTATGCGAAAGGCGCGGGTTGCCTTATCAAGGGGCGTCATTGGTCCGTAGTTATAGGGGGTTATATTGGGGTCGATGGGAGCGCCGTTTGTGGAGACTGCGTGCTCGTCGATGAGCGCAATGACGACGGCGGTGGCCTTCCAGCCACATGCGCTCATTAGGTGTTCTGTTTTTGGCCTTGCACCGGCTGCGACGGAGACCCGTAGTTTGGTGGTGTTGTTTTGAGAACAAGCGTCGACCAGGATCACGTCCTTGCGCTCAATGAGAAAGAATGGAGAGGGGAGGCGAGGATGTTGCAGAGAGAACGACTTGTTCTCATAAAGTGAGAGAGATCTTGCAGAGCGAGAGGGTGGGCGATGTCGAGGATCAGCTCGGTAGGAAGGGCGAGCATAGGGCAAGAACTGACTGGTGGAAGGCCACCTGCTGGGAGTGACAAGGTCAGTGGGGCGATGTTAGTTTCAGTCAGTATTCCCCGATTCTAGTTAATGAAAGGTTTTTGGAAGCCTGAGTACTGGAGAAGGAGTGGCTTTGGGTTCGGTCATCTCGCGGGGAAAGAATAGATGGTTGTGAGTCACACCAGATAGTTAGCACACAATGGTCATTATCATGCAGAGCGCCTGACCTGCAGATGCGATCTGGACCAATGAGACTTAGACCATAAATATTCAGGAATCAACCCACCTCCTTTTGTCGAGACGATACAGAGAGTAATCAAATAACCAAACTGGATAAAACCTCCCCCAGTCCGCCCTTTCGCGGCGCGGCGCTATACCTCGGTATGTTTGTCCGTTCTTCCTTTATTCCAATATTCATGTGTTTAGTGGACGTCCTATTTATTCATGGACTATTCCTAGAGCTCTCAGGTTCCAGTACTTGACCCTGCAATTAGGCCGTTCATTCCAATTCAAGACAATCATTTGCACTGCTGGAGGCACTGGCTCTGGCATGGTGGGAGGGAAATGAACTCTAGGTCTGAAACTTCCTGCGGAATAGAACTGATCAGGTCTTTAGTTACAATTCTCTGTTGCAAGACGAAGGCGGACTTGAAAGGAAAAATAAAAAAGGGCAAGATTCATGTACACATTTTTCTCAGAGGAGAGATATGACAACGGGAAAGTGAAGGCTATATGAGAATAGGAAAGTAATTCCAGAACACTGCCATAAGTAGGAAATAAGAGAATCAGCATGTCAGGCACCCGTATGAATGAGAGGAGCCCAGACAAGTGAGGACATCGGCATTTCCTCCCTCAGCCTTGCTACCGCTCCGTGCAGTGCCAAGCTAACCTTCTCATGCGCTACATCACCCTCCTCCATCTCGCTATTCAACAATGCACTATAGAAATCTGCAGCGACCTGCATACATGCATCATCCTTCGACTGCCAGAGATTCGCCACCACATGCGTGAATCCGGCAAGCTGAAACGCACTTACAAGGTGTACAGTTTCATCATCGAGGTTAGTTGCTGTATTGTCTGCAGTGCTGCAAGCGGAAAGGTATGCTAGCTGTGCGCGTTCGATATGCGCGTCCGATATCGCCTGAATGGTCAAGTAATTGGCGACCGGGTTGTCTGAATCGCTGGAGTCAATGAGTATCAAACTGCTCTTTGGTCGGTTCTTCCTGTCTGACATTCCGTGGCAGGTGAAGTGGACCACGTCGTAGTCTGGGAGAGTCTCTAGGACCTCGGACGCCTTGGGTTGACTCAGAATGGTTAACTCCAATTTCTGGCCTACTATCTTGTGAACTGAGGAGGCCTCGAGCTCAACGCTGGGAAGAGGAGCATGATTTGGGGTGGTTCGCATTGTGGCCAAGAGTATCTTATGCTTGGGTGTTCCTGCTGCATCCTTTGACCTTAGGGTGAATTTACTCTGACGAGCATATGCCAAAGCTTTGATAGTCGGGATGTATGAAGAGCAAACTCGACTCAGGGTATTTCTCGTGCACCCTGGCTTATATATACCCGTGGCATGAAATGAAGCTATGCTCATTTCTCCTGTCCCAATCCACCAGATTCGAGGAGGGGAGGTAGTGTTTTTCCGCTTGGACCTAGCGGGTAACACCTTCAGTCGAAGACTCTTGAGGACCTCCTCAACGGCAACGTTCCACAACCAGCGTAATATCTCACACAATGTTTTATTCCTACTGGCAAATGTCCTCACAAGTCTCTTGAGCAGCCCGGGTAGTTGGCTCATCTGTGACTTCATCTCTTTGTGGATCAGTTTTGGGAGTGGGATAGAAGTGATAGCTGATCTGGTGACTATGATCGCATCGCTCCTGATCTCAGTACAATTGACAACCACAATAGTGCCGCCCTCTGCAGTCTTACACATACTCTCTGCTATTGAGGGCAACAGAAATCCTCTATATTGGTGGATGGCATGGATATCGGCCAAGATGCGGTTAAACTGCCCCATTGCATCCTTCCGTCTGGCGAAAGCAATTTCTGTATCGGAGGTTTTCTCTAATGGGGCATTGATTTCCATCTGAAGGATAAGAAAATCTTCCAATAGTTTCGGATGCGTAAGCTTCAACTCCATTACATCACTTCTCGTGTCGCTGATATGACCCGAGAGAATCCCTCTTCCTAGTTCTAGGAGACTAAGGGCGTGTACCGTACCCTTCCCCGCCTCGAGTGCAGCGGCCACGGCTAGCGTTGAGAGTCCGTATAGATCTCCCAGAACCTTTTGTTGGTCATCTCGTTCAAGGGACCTGGCCAGACTCATCTTCGTCATTAGTTGAACCGCATCTTCAAGCATCGAGCTTGCTTTGTCCCACGAGTTCAGGGATGGAAACAACTGTACTGCACGCCGGGCAGCGTTTATACGCTTAAGTGGTGGGGCCTGAAGACAATTCCAGGCACCAAGATACATAGAGTGTGCTCGTCTCCCGTTACTAAGGGAGTTGGAGAGATTGTAGCGAAGAACGAAGGTGTCTGCTAGATTGATCAACAAGTCTGCAAGATCTGGATGATCAAGTGGTATATGAACCAGAGCATTCTCCCCATGATCGATGGCGACTTCTAGATCTATTACCTGTTCCTTCTGCACAAATCTCCGCTCGAAGAGTGTACTACTTGAATCTCTGGGGCAGATAGGGATCGTCATCCGATGTCAACCTGGCCGCCTCCTGGGCATAGCCGATTGCTTCATCCAGGAGGTCATTTATCTGTTCATCGTGTGCTGATGCTGTACTGGACAAGCACCCGAAAAGCAAAATGGCGCTCAGGTTACTGAGAATGGTTCCCCGCGTACGACTGTTATCAGTGGTAGTCACCAAAGCTGCCTTCGCAGTACGAATGGCTGCTTCGAGATCTACCTGCTCCCCGAGGCGCTGGTATCGACCATAATAGTGGGTGCTTAGATTATTTAAGCGTTCTTCGAGAGTAGGACTGGTCTCAGGAGTAGCCTTTAAAATCTCTTCAGAGTATCCAATCGCTGCTTCAAGATCCTTCAGTGCGCCCAAACGGTGGTACCGAGAGTCCGCAAAGACACTAAGAACACTCAAACAAATACCCGACGACGTAGATTATTATGAGGAGTAGACGCGAGTGCGGTTTCCGCTTGGTGGATAGCAGCCTCAAGATCATCAACCTTTCCGAAGCGCTCGTACCTAAAATGGAACCCCTCACTTAGAGCAATCGGTCTTTCGACCTTACGTGGGTGGTCCGGGGGTGTTTCCACCTGAGCGTTGTGTGCATAGGATATGGCCAGATTGAGGTCCTCGATGTCCCCGATGCGATCAAAACGTGCCCGATGGCGGTTACTCAACACCATCAGTCTAGACGCGAGGAGTCGATGGTTGGCAGGGGTCGCTTCGACCAACGCCTTTGCATATGTTAGGTACTTTTCAAGATCTGTGACGTTCCCTAGAGCAAGGTAACGGATATGGTAGCGATTGGTTAAACCATTGATTCTTCCAAGGCGGTTTGGGTAGCCTTTTGGCATGGCTGTAAGGACACGTTCAGAGTGCCTGATGGCAGTTTCGAGGTCATCAAGTCCTCCGAGTAGTTTGAAACGATCTTCGAGGTAGGTGCTGAGATTATTTAACGAGCTTATATACTGAGCATCATTGTTAAGGTCTCGACCTTCGGACACTATACAGGCCTGTAGCAAGCCAATTCCTTTATTTATATTCGATCTCGCCGCTTCGAGATAATTTTGGTCCAATGTGCGAGTGTAGCGAGCATACAGGCAGCTGCTCAGATGGTCAAGGGCAATAGGAGTGTACCCTTGATCACTATCCTCCAGTGTCGATGCTTCCACTGCAGCCTGCCCATACTCAATTGCTCGATTCAGGTGACCCATGTCATCCAGTCGCTGGTATCGTGCATCATAGGGATTACTCAAGTTCCCCAGTCGTCCAGCAAGACAATGGTCACTGGGGACGGTGACCCTTACAGCTTCCTTGCCGTACTCAAGTGCAAGGTCAAGATCGGCAAGCCTTCCATGGTGATCATACCGGCGCCCAAGGTAGCAGCTCAGGTTGCTTTCCATTGTAGGGAGGTTGGGGTAGGTAGATGAGAGGCTGGTGTCAGATAATACAATGTTCAGCACTGCCTCAGCGTTGATTATCGCTGTTTCGAGGTCGTCCATCCCCCTGATATTTGGTAACGGTCATAGGATGTAGTGCTAATGTTATTCAATCTGGTGATTTTATCCATTGGGGACTCGGAGCTTGGAAGCACTACCGAGTTTGCTGAGCTTAGTTTGCAACGATGAGACAACGAGGTGATATGAAGTAGGGTGACCTACTATTCCTTTGTTCATTATTTTCAGGGGTTACCGCTGGTATCTCTTGTGCCCTTTTGTGGTTGTCGTGTGCATGGGTGCCCCTAGGCTCGGTAGCAACTTCAGGTATCTTGGGGATTGCATAATTCCCAGCAGTATTGTTAACGCTGGGATCTGGAGCAGGGGCTTACACTCCCACTGGACCGCTCTGACGTTTTCGCCTCCTTCCTTTCCGAACTGCGGCGAAGAGTCTATCGAAGGAATGGAAGATGGGATCGAGGCAACACATTGGGCTTCCATATAGATGCGAAGAATAGAGTGGGTGGGACTATCTGGCGCTGTGTCAGTATTTTATTCGTATCTGACTGCACATAAGCGCTCTTCCCCAACGCTGCATCCCGAGGGAAGAGAGTGAAAAGAGGGGGGGGGGGGGGGGTTGTATACACGCTCTTCTTCAGTTCGGTACATAAACGGAACGGTTGAGGTTGTAGATATTTTTCTCCGAAATAAGGTGTGATTTGATGATATGGAGGAGGATTATTACTAGCTAGCTGTTGGGGCTTAAGGTTTGTTCACGGAAGCGCTTCGCATCGAATGATCATTGGGCCACGTGGTTCATCCATCTAAAAATTCGCGTATCTCAGATACGTTAGAAAGGTTTAGGATGAGATAGTGTTAGTGATATATACATTCCCTGTGAATAGATTGATCAACCAACGGCTTATCGTAACATCGATCCCGACAGGAGCGACAAATGAAAACTCGACGCATCCCGGGATAGTTGCTCTGGGGGTGAGGGCATGCTTAATCAGGGACAGAGAATCCGAAAATTCTACGCACCGGGTATACTCTATTGCAAGTCCATCCTTTTAATTCTATCCATAGGAGCAGTTCTATTAGCCACCGCTATCCCAGGTGAAGCCTTCAGAAGTGTGAAGGATATTCAGAGTCACCACAGCATGATGTCGACCCCCATACATATAGTAAGACTGATAGAGAACAGCATAGTCAATCAAATCCGTTATAGTATGTTACAGAGAAATGAGCAAATAGGCGGGAGTGCTCTATATAATTAGATCCATTACGGCTATAAATATGGTATGACCTCCTTCGGTTGCAGTTGAAGAGGCTTCACTATCCATAGAAAAGGTGACATGAGTTCGATGCACACAATAGACTATAAACAACCACTCTAGATTGTTAGAATTGTGTTCCGAGCCTAGCAGCTATGTTCTAATACTCATACGAGTGTCAGTATATATGTCAATATGTAGTCATATAAAGACTGTTCTAGGCACAATATTCTTGTATGAATAAGGGCTTTATATGCCCTCTCTATTATAGTTAAGCAAACAAAAATTGAGAAAGTCACAGTGTTCGGCATTTATTATTATTTATTATTCTTCACGACCATTTATTTCCAGCTTAGAATGCAATTACTGAATCATGCAAAAAGAAAAGATTTTCCAACATAGATGTCGTCAGATGGACCGAGTGACAGGCCATGAACCAGAAATAGATCGCAAAATGTGGTATAAACGTATCCGCCGTATTAACAAACCCTCTTCCTTCATGCCTCAGTGAATAAATCATAAAATGATCGGCATATGACTCCCAATCTAATTGACGACTTCCTGATATTGACTTTTCAGCGACAATATAATTACGAATATGTATGACAAATGAATCAGTAAATGTATGAGTAACATTATCGGTGAAGGAGTCAGTAAACACCTTAGTAACATTATCGGTAAAGGAATCAGTAAACTCGTACATTGATGTTGTATGAAGAAAAAAATAATCATCTATGAGAATTAAACCTATAATTTTTGGTTGAGTAACAGCATATATTACCAGGTAGGTAATCAATTGATATAATTGTTTTATGATGTTAAGGCCCGTTCGGAAATCAAGTGGTTATCTGGAATGTCTAAATATTATAGTCTTCCGCATCGTCACTAGGAACGTCTCCTATTGGTTACAGCGCATTACATGTATTTCGGATATTAATTGCATATCATGATTCGATAAAAACTACGCCCGAGATGGAAGTTAACTGGTATTTAAAGGAGTGTAGCTGTTGCAATTGCTGGATATGAAAGAATAAACACTGACAAAACTGCAGCCATAGTTTTATACAAGTGGTTTTGTTATAGGAACTATGGAACACTGTTCTAGAGGCTTAGGACAGTGAGGAATACGAGTGACAGGCTGTGATGCGAGGATGGTCGGGTAACGGAAGGACAAGCATAGAAAGGTATTGGGTAGTGTGGGGGCATGCGGTGTTACCACACTAGTCCCATACTATTATCACGGCACGCTTACTATGGGGTGTCTCACCCGAAATAGAATAGGAAGCGGGGTTTACGGCTGTAGGCTGTTCTACTTAGGGAAGTAGGTCTAGGATAATAGTATGGTACAACCCGATGACTGGCAATTGCAAGGTTCATGGCTACGTGTCGGAATTAGAATGGAGGACGGAACTATGCGGGGCCGCTTTCTATCTGGGTTATCTTCGGGAGCATTATCTTATTCTATTATCGTTGTGTCAGTTAGTATTAGAAAGCGGGCCTTGGAATAGGTCCCAAACATGTATAAATAGGGCTTGATTCTCCGAAGACTTGAGGGTATCATCAACCACCAAGTCAAGGGAATCCGGTTTACAATATCATCAGTTTAAACGCTACAGAATTATCGCTTAGCACTGGCTATTTCTTCAAACACTATATTGTACCTTATCCCTAACTTTTACTCTTTATCTATCGCGTACACTACCGAAGTCTCGATAAGACAACTAGTCGCTTAAACCAATACTCTGAGTATTTTGCTTAGTGGCGGATAGTGACCGTGCTCTCAGTAGAAGAATAAGCGCTTAGTCTATTAGAAAGACCAAGGTACTATATGCACCCCCGAGTGGCAACAGCAGCCATCAACAACTACCTTTGCGCTACATCCTTCATCTTACGAAGAGGAAGCGCCGAACATCTATACTGCGGATACCTCCACTACACAGGTTTCTTCGCAGAAGCAGGAACTACCGTCGCCTTCGAGGAACACGACCCCGAAATCCTCAACTACCCAGAACTTTTACCAATCGAGATTACTCTCTCCCAACAGTCTTTTGGACTTGCTCACCCAGTCCCCTGGTGCACCGCTCAACCCTGGTGTAGAAGGCAACCACAGCTCAAACTCGAGCAACTTAGCAATGTCAAGGGCTCATCAGCAACGATCGGAGGAAGACTACAACATGGAGAGCTCAATCGCCTTCAGAGATCGAGGTATATTGGAAACCCAGGCGAAGAGACGCCACAGGAAAGAGAGAGATGTGCCGATAGGCTCCCTCTTCGCATCGACGAGGCAGGAAGAATCATATGGGCAGGCGAGGAGGCGGCAGGCAGACCCCGGGGAGTACTCCCCATACGTCACCCCCATCAGAGAGAGATCCTCTACTCAGAGGCCCTCGGTGCCTCGGGTAATGGACGAGGACGAGGATACCAACATGGACGTGGAAGAGCGACGAGTGGAGAACCCTTTTGACGACCTCATTGGGCAAGGAGTACAGCAACAAGGGGCCCCCGTGGTGCAGCAGCTCAGCCGCGGGATCGAGGAATTCAGCATGCACATACGGGATATTCCCATCCTCAGGGAACTCACTCGTCAGCAGCAAGAGTATACAAACAAGATCGTCGAGGACCTCCACGCCAAGTTCGCTGGGGACAGAGCCGAACGCGACAATCAGCTCAACCGGGTCATGGCTCAGCTACGAGGGGCATCCACCGCCGCTACTAGCAACCTCGGTCAAGTCCTTGGCAGATCGTCGAAGCAACTAGGGCACATCAGGAAAGGCAGGAGCGACAGGATCAGCACATAAACGCGCTGACCAACTTCGTCCAGCAACTCCCAAAAGATGGCCTGGTACAGCTACCCTCGGAGGTTACGGCTGCCCTCGAGAGGATGGAGCGGGACAGACAAGCTGCGATGGAAGACCAGTTTGCAGGTACGAAGAAGAACCTGGAGGAGATTATCCAGCAAATGTGGGTAGCAGCCAATAAAACGGCAGCAGCCCCCGAATGCTCAGGAGGCGGCGGCGTAGTACCCCCCCCAACCTCCACAGAACCCCCCCAGTAATTCCGGAGAGAGACCGAAAGGATCAGGGAGCCAACCCCCCGTACCCCCCCACTCTGAGGCAAGAAGCCAGCGAAGCGAGCAAGGAGGCAGCTGAGGAAATGGCAATAATGGCAATGGCGGGAATCGCGGAAGGCCTCGAGACCCATCCCCCTCCGACTCATCCAGCTCCTCAGATTCAGAGGGCGATCGCTGGGCACGCGAACGAAGGCAAAGGAGACGGGAGGAGCGAAGGCGCCGTAACAGGCAGCAAGAGGTAGACCTCATGCACCCTCCTCGCGCCACCCTGGGTGATACGCCAAAACAGGCAAAAATCTCCTTCTCCCGAAAAGCCGACGAAGATGTGCGGCACTGGATCGACCAAATGGAAGTCTTAATTGAACTTCAGAGGAAGGTCCGGTGGGACGACCAGACCAAAATCCTGTGGGTATCCCTGGAACTAACCGGGAGTGCGGCAAAATTTTGGCGAAACTTCGTGGAACGATTATCGGTTGATCCCAGCATCGGGACGTGTGAGAATTTCAAAAACGAATTACGGATCCAATATGACCATCGAACAAGTCAAGAACAAGCCAAACAGAAGATGGATAAGCTCCGTCAAACTGGCATGATCGATGACTATATCAATGAGATGCAGAATCTGGAATGGGACGCGAAGGTCGGACCCATCGTAATGAAATCCATGATCCTAACAGGATTAAACTCCTCACTGGAACAACGCCTCTCAAACGCGATCGAAGAACCAGAAGAATCCGCGGAATGGCTAGCCAGGGTTAGGAAGGTCGGACGTAAGGATCACGAGGTGAAGGCCCGAAAAGAAATCTTACGTGGCAAGGATGCTGTGAAACCTCGTGAGGAAAAATCGGAACGGCGAAAATCGCGCAACGCCGCACCTCGGAAAACTTTCCCCGCGCCAACACACAACTCCAAGCCCTCGGAGGACTTAGGTGTCAACAAGGACGAGAAGGAGAAGTGGCAAAAGGAAGGAAAATGTTTCCGCTGTGGTAGAGATAACCACTTCGCGAAAGATTGCGTGGCGATGAGTAAGGTCAGGTTAACCGACCTGAAGAGGAAACGGTATCCTTCCGGAGGAAAGGACCAAGGAAGGGAGGGTGAAAAGAAGCGAAAATTGGGCCCCCAGAATGAGGCTTTTAGGGCAAGGATTAGAAATTTGGAGGATCAAAATTGATCGCGTATTTCTATTTTTCGGTATCTCATGTTGCGTTATGGTTTCCTTCTATTTTTTTTTGGTTACGGAAACAAAAAGCTTTTATGTATTACGGTTATTCTTATCGGTTGGCTACGGAATTTCCTATATTTGTTTTGTTACACGCGCGGAAATTCAATTCTCTTTATACACACACTGAGGATGGGGTTACACCCCGAAACGCCCGGTGCGTAAGTGTTGTACCATGATCTTCATCAAACACTCGAACTCTCTATATAAACCCCCTCACCCCGCGCTCAACAAGAAAAATCATCGAACCAACCTATATCCAAGACCAATACCAAAAACCTTCTATCAAACCAACTCGAACATGTCTTTCAACACACAAGAAACTCGCCTCAAGATCGAGATCTCTTGGGACCACCCCGCAACTAGTACCAAGCTAGTCGCAACAGTCAATGCACTCTTAGACAGTGGCACTGAGGACTGGATTATGTCCTGGGACTGTATCCACCGTGCGAAAATACCCACTCAACCTCGACCAAAGCCTCTCATCATCAGACAAGCCGATGGTACCCCTATGCCTAACTCCGGCACCCACACCACACAACCTCTTACCCTCCGCATCGGCAACCATCTAGACAGGGCTATCACCTGTGAGGTTGGCTCGTTTGCAGGGGAGGACCTCGTCATACCACATCGATGACTCAAGGAGCATCAACCAACCATTCATTGGGGACGCAACAGTGTTAGCTTCCATAGTAACAACTGTATAGTCAAGAGATGTTTCGTATCAGTCGAGGACATATACGATCAAGACCCAGAAGAGCTGGTCATCAGGCTGTTGAGGGCGTCACCCAAGAAGCAGATGACGATCGAGCGACACCCCTTTTGGGCAAGGGCAGCGGTAAACGAGGCTCTCGTTAGTGCTATACCGGTGGAGTTTCAGGAATATGCCGACGTGTTCTCCAAGGAAGGAGCCGCTCGACTACCTGATCACTCTGAATGGGATCATACCATTCCTTTTATGGAAGGAAAGCAGCCGCCGTG
This sequence comes from Morchella importuna, assembly GCF_003444635.1. Lineage (NCBI taxonomy): Eukaryota > Fungi > Ascomycota > Pezizomycetes > Pezizales > Morchellaceae > Morchella > Morchella importuna. The sequence goes on along the minus strand of NW_025763446.1, from coordinate 41,432 downwards.
GGGACCTATCTATTCGCTCTCCCCACCGGAAGATAAGGCACCCCGGGAATATTTGGATGAAAACTTGCCCTCCGGCAAAGTAGTCCCCTCCACTAGCTTAGCAGCGGCACCCGTCCTGTTCGTTCCGAAAGCTAATGGCAAGCTTCGATTATGTGTCGACTTTCGTGGCCTGAATGGAATCACAATCAAGAACCGTTATCCACTGCCGCTCATGAATGAGTTGGTCGACGCAATGAAAGGAGCACTCTACTTCACGAAGATAGACATGAAAAATGGCTATAATCTGATTAGAATTGCTAAGGGCGGGGAATGGAAAACAGCTTTCCGAACGAAATACGGCCTCTTCGAATATAGGGTAATACCTTTCGGCTTGACGAACGCTCCTGCGTCGTTTCAGGTCATGGTCAATACCATATTCAAGGATCTTCTAGATCAAGGCATAGTAGTCTACTTGGATGACATCTTAATGTATTCAAAGACTAGAGAAGAGCATACGACTCTTGTACGAGAAGTCTTGGAGCGACTGCGACGACACCACCTATACGGAAACCTCGAGAAAACGGAATTGTATCAACAGGGGGTAGAATTCCTGGGATTTATACTATCAGGAAAAGGGAACCGAGTATCATCAAAGAAAGTCCAGGCGATCGAAGGTTGGTTAGCCCCAACCAAGGTCAAGGAACTTCAGTGTTTCCTCGGGTTCGCCAATTTCTTAAAACGGTTTATCCACCGAAACTCTGAGGTTTGCAGACCTATTACCGATCTCCTGAAGAAAGGTTCCGTATGGAAATGGGGCAGGGAACAGCAAGACGCGTTCGATGAGCTCAAGAGGAGATTCACGTCTGCTCCAATACTCCGACACTATGACGAACACCGCGAAACAATCATCGAAACTGACGCGAGTGACTGGGTCGAGGCCGCAGTACTCTCTCAGGTGTTCGAGGACGGTATTCTACATCCGGTAGCTTACCACTCTCGCAAATTCAACGAGGCAGAAGTCAACTATGAGATCTACGAGAAGGAGATGCTCTCAATAGTGTCTGCTCTCTTGACTTGGAGACACTGGCTGGAAGGAACGGACATCCCTATCCAGATACATTCAGATCACCAAAACCTGCAGTATTTCACAACGACCAAGAAGTTGTCGAGAAGACAAGCCAGATGGGCCGAGAAGAGAGCACCTTTTCGCTTCAAGATTCATTACCGACCAGGCGAAAAGAACGGCAAGCCAGATGCACTTACAAGGCGTCCGGAGTTCGCAATGGAAGGGGGAGTAATGCGTGAGCAGCCAGTAAAACAGCTACTCAGCGCAGAACAGTTTGTCAGGAAATCACGGACCAGCGTAGAAACTGGGTCCGAAGTGATTGGCAACCCCGAAGGGGAATGGAATCAGTTGGATCAGTGGTACGACTTACCGAGCGTAGAGCTGCCTCAGCCACTACAGGGTTGGTATGAACAGGAAAGATGCTGGGTTCGGAGGACGGTTCCGGATGAACATCTCCCTGACTCAAACCTGGAGATCTTTGGACCACCAGAGGCTGCTATCGTAAAGGTAGAGTCTGCCGCTGAATGGAGTCCCGATTCGAATAACCCCACCAAAGATGGTCGATGGGTAGTACCAGGCTACGCGGTCAAGCAGGTCATTGAGGAACATCATGATCGACCCGTAGCGGGGCATCTAGGAGGAGATAAAACCCTTGAGTTGATCGATAGGAACTACTGGTGGCCAGGAATGTCCACAGATGTAGCCAACTTCGTCAAGACTTGCGATGTATGCCAGAGAGCCAACCAACGTCGGAGACACTTGTCACTCCCTCAGCCCCTACAGTTAGCCACCACACTCTGGACTGATATCTCGATGGATTTCGTAGTAGAAATGCCTAAAGAGAAATCAGGATTCCGTAACGTATTGGTAGTAGTGGACCGTTTTACGAAAATGGCTCATTTCATTCCAATGACGGGAATCAATGCGGAACAGACCGCTAACGCATTTGTTAAGGACATCTGGCGTTTCCACGGACTTCCCAGAAGCATTGTCTCAGACAGAGGAACGCAGTTCGTGTCAGCATTCTGGACGGCAATCACGGAGAGATTGGGGATTCGTAGGAGACCCTTCACCTCATTCCATCCGCAGACCGATGGCCATACAGAACGGACCAACCAGCATATGGAAGGTTATATTCGGGCCTACACGGCAGGGACAGGCAAGAAGTGGAAAGACCTATTACCTATCTGTGAATACGCCTACAATAATGCGAAACACACGTCAACGGGGCATCGCCGTTCTACTGCAACTATGGCTTTCACCCCTGAACAGACTGGCCTACGGATGCAGAGATCGAACGATGGGATACCAGTGGAAACAACTACTTGGACGAGATCATTACGCCTCATGAGTTAGCGAGAGATACGCTACAGAAGACTTTCGTCAGGATGGCGTCAAAGCCAGGACCAGCAGCACAGCGGTTCACTGTCGGTCAAAAGGTCTTGCTGGATACTCGGAACCTGGGAGGATACTCCAAGTGGTCAGACAAATTTACAGGACCATTTGCAGTCTCAGCAGTAGTGGGCAATCGGGCCTACCGCCTCGAACTTCCGGTAGAATGGAAGGTTCACGACGTCTTTCACGAGATGCTGCTGCGACCCTATCGCGAGGACCCGGATCCCACTAGGCAGCAAAACACACGGAAACGACTGGCAACACCCGAGCCACAGGAGGCATTGGTGGACGAGAACTTCCAGCCAACCTTGAACCTACGACCCCATACACGAAGTCAGGGCCCAGCAATCGATGACAAATGGGCTCGCAAACGACAACGGAACAGGTGGGACTAAGCTCGATACCTTTCCCTACTCTATGACTTTTCCCACAGGGTTTTTATCATAAAAGAGTTTTAACGGTCGAGGGCGACGTCTAGGAAGGGGGAGTAGTGTTACAGGAACTACGGAACACTGTCCTAGAGTCTTAGGACGTTGAGGAATACGAGTGATGGGTTATGATGCGCGGACGGTCGGGTAACGAAAGGACAAGCATAGAAAGGTATCGGGTAGTGTGGGGGCACGCGGTGTCACCACACTAGTATCATACTATTATGACGGCAAGCTTACTATTGGGTGTCTCACCCGGAATAGAATAGGAAGCGGGGTCTACGGCTGTAGGCTGTTCTACTTAGGGAAGTAGGTCTAGGATAATAGTATGGTACAACCCGATGACTGGCAATTGCAAGGTTCATGGCTACGTGTCGGAATTAGAATGGAGGACGGAACTATGCGGGGCCGATTTCTATCTGGGTTATCTTCGGGAGCATTATCTTATTCTATTATCGTGGTGTCAGTTAGTATTAGAAAGCAGGCCTTGGCATAGGTTCCAAACATGTATAAATAGGGCTTGATTCTCCGAAGACTTGAGGGTATCATCAACCACCAAGTCAAGGGAATCTGGTTTACAATATCATCAATTTAAACGCTACAGGATTATCGCTTAGCACTGGCTATTTCCCCAAACATAGAAACCTACCTCTACGCCTGACTACTCCCTCATTATTTGCCTTTTTTCTTAAAATCCACCTCAACACCTACCTCTTGCCTACATTAACCAATCCATACTTATTATCCAGTTATGTGTTTTGACACCTATTCTAAAACTAAATTCATGTTCCAATTTGAAGCAGCACCAAAGTGGTGCTTTAATTAGTACTAAGTCAAGGTCTGATTAACACTAAGATATGAGAAAAGTAGCATCATATTGATGCTCAAATTGACATCAAATCGTTGTGTAAATTGATAACAAATCTAAACCTGAATTGACAACAAATCAATTCTCAAATTGAAATCGGATGTCTGACTAAATTTAAACATCTAAGAAATTAATTAGGAGCCAGGTACACAGGCACATCGGGTTCACACCTAGGTAGCCTTTGCCCGGTTTACGGCTGTCGCTAACACATTTCGCTGGCAGAATGTGGTCACTCGGCAATCAGTATATAGACTAGGATGGTAATTCCGCGCAAATGTCACGTATATTGATTCAGCTTATTCATGAGTAAACAAAATGCGTAGATTGATGATGATCTCGACGATTCGCCTGAAATACCGTTATGCTTATCTACCGTGTATCATGAGAGAGTGAATGCTCAAATGACGGCACACTTGACCACCGTAATGTTATACAAGGGTAAACGCCTATTTAATACTGATTTAGACGATTAGGCTTAGATAGTTATATGCCTATGTGCGGTATATGGCACATCATGAGTAAATGCTCTATGTAAAAGCGGTACAGTTCAGCATCGTATTCGAACATGTTGGTCTCAGGTCGATGATGTATTCGTCAGCAGGCTTGGCATATGTCAAATTGTACCTCCACCTCCTACTCGCTAGAATGGCCGGTACATGGAGTAAGGGGGTAGGCAAGCTCACGTGCTTCCAGCATTGCAACTAGTATCAATCACAACGGCATATTTGAACCATAAGAGGAACCTGACAACTAATTAGGAAATGCCAGTGTACAGCTACCAAATACATCAACTACGCCTACTGCAGGAAATAGGCCACGCCTTGGATGACTCTATCAGGCCTATCTAGGGCTGTAGCGTCATCCTGCCCTACTACTCTTCTACAATGACTAGTTCCAGCGTGTAATCATTACTTTTTATGCCTAATGAGACAAAGAATTTAGGCACCTCACCCAATTATGTCAGCCCCAAGGTTTTGGGACGGCTATACTGCAGGGACATATATCACCCATACTTCGTACCAGAGAAAGGAGTGTAATCTACAGACCCCCTGCGTCGACCCCCAACTTCTTTATATTCTGCCGATATTACGTGCCAATTTGGGCGCACATGCCCAGCATCGGAAAAAACAATGAACCGCCAAGACAAACTTGTAGAAATAGGGCATTGCGACATCGGTTATGTATGGAATTACTCATGTATAAGGGATGACTCATAGAAGGAACAGGGATTCAGACAAGGCTTAGTGTCAGGGATTATGTAATCAGGGGATCACGTGGTATTAGAATATCTGTATATATAGAGCGCTCAATCACCCACATTGTCGCTGGAACTTCAGCGGCGCAATAGTATCTTCTTCGCACTACAAACACATCCTCCCTCAAGGTCACGTGTTCAAACCACATTCAAGTCATTTTCTCCCACACTCCAAACTTCAAAACTGTACATCGAGACGTACTGATTCATCTTTTGCGGCGAGAACCTCATCTTTTGCACCCAAATACTCACCTTTTGATCGTCCTGCGCATCCCGGAGCTCTAAAATGTGATCTGTAATCTTTTGTAGCCTAGTATGCGTCCCAAATGTGACACCTCGTCTTTTGACATCGCGCGGATATGATATTCTGCCTATGTACTGTCGCCAATACTAATACGGCTAGCTAATGACGTCAGATTTGACGCTTCTCAACACCTCGAGGATTCACCCAAATCTCTACACCTACCTACCTCGCCTCCTACCTCGCCTCCTGCCTCAACTCCCACCTCGCCTCCTACCACACCTCCTACCTCAACTCCTACTTCACCTCCTACCTCGTCTCCTACCTCAACTCCTAGATACGTATTTACCTTCCTCTGGATTTTGGCGCCCTTAGTGACACCACTCCAGGAAGCAAATCGAGTCCTACCAGTCAAGGAATACTGGAGGATTTCGACTCCTATCAGGCACCAAATACTGGACGATTTCGACTCCAAATACTCCACGATTTCGACTCATACCAGTCACCAAATACTGGATGAATTCGACACCTCCCAGGCTCCAAATCCTGCAGTATATTGACGCCGCTGCTGAAGATGCTGGAGGTAAGAATATCACAGTATATCGATCCCGCTGCGTTCAGCTCGGTGGGCAACTCTATGGGGAGCCCGGTGGGTGGGCAGATCAGCGGCGAGCTCAGCGTGCAGCTCAATGGTCAGGAAGGGGGGGGGGGGCAGGAGTAAATGGAGGTAGGTGGGTCGCGTAGAAATGTACATAGAATTACGTGAACATATGTATCAATAAACGTTACATGTGTGCGGAACTATTGTCCTAGTCTAGTCCTTAAGCGGACAAAATCTATGCAGGTCTGGACCCAGTGTTCGTTTTGGGGTCAAAAGACAAAGTCTTTGGTCAAAAGAAGAGTTCGCGAAGAAAACGGGAGAGATGTTCATATTTTCTCATCGAGACAATGTCATTTTGCGCCGTGGCGTATCGATGCAGGTAAGAAGACTTCTGGTGCACCTGGTACGCCCGATAACGCCTGCTTTGTCTGGGTTCGTCGAACCGAACTCAATGCTTTGCTGATAAGGCAGGTAGCGTGTTAGCGGAGGTTGACAACGATAAGCTCTTTTAGTGGTTTCAGAGAGAAGAACGCTCTATTATTAGCTCAACGGGGTACTTATACTGAAATTCAGGGAAAACAGCAATATTGCATGCTACTAATTGCTACAGATCCGATTATATTGTGTATTCTCAAATGCTGTTGATTGGCAGGTAGAGCTATTAGAGCTATCGGTCCTATCTAAAAATCAAGATTGAATAAGCGAAATTCGGTGTAAACTTTGTTCCTGGAATTGGCTTATTTCATGTTTATTTATGCCAGATTCCTGTATCAGGCTTTCCAAAAATTAATACCTAAAAATTCATTACTTCGGGATTTGACTCATTGATATTAGTAATCAATATCCAGGGCTCGGTTGAACTCTGTTACTGACTCCTGCGTGGCAACCAATTCACCCTACCAAATTCTTCGCCAGTCAATGCCCAGTTCAATACAAAATGTAGGAGTATTAGATTATATGTTAATAAAAAATCTACTATCTACTATCTTCTACTATCTTCTAGTATCCACTGAAATACACTTTCCGCTGATTGGTGCAGCCTAATTGGTTGACAGCGACAGAGGTGCTTTTGGCGGTTTTCCTGCCTTCTTTCCTGCTGGCATGACCCCCAGAATCCTAACCCTGGCGAACTCCCAAAAATAGCCTACACAACGGAACACTTTATAATTACATAATAAATATAATTATTAAAATAGTCAACTATGAGCAGTGGAAGGTGGAGGAGGGGCGGGACGAGCAGTGGAGGGACAAGAGGGGGGGGGTGTGGAGCGGTGGAGGTGGAGAAAAGGTGAAGAGGAGGCGGGGGAGTGTTATAGGGGGAGGCGAAGGAGCGGTAGAGGTCATTGGGTAGAAATAGTACTGGAGTGGTAAAGTTAACTGGCCCGGGTGCTGGCACTAATCTGAGCTTGAATTAGAGAATGTATATATCCGAGTTGGAACTGGCACTGGAGCTGGCACTGGAGATTGGAAAATGTATAAATTGCAGCGAACATTAGAGCTGGCACTAGAGCTGGCACTAGAGCTGGTATATATTGGAGCCATCACCGGAGTTAGTTTGGATCTGGCATTGGAGCCTTAACTGGCACTGTAGCTGGCATATATCGAACCTGCCACCGGAGTAGGAATTGGCACTGGCATATATTGGAGATGGAGTATACTATTGGAGCTGGCACCGGGGCAGGCATTGGGCTCGGAGCTGGCGTCAGAGTTGGCATTAATTCTAGCCCGCATTGTAGCTGAAATTGGAGCTAGCATATATCGGAGCTAGCATCCGGCATTGAAGCGGGCATATGAGTGGGCACCGTGGTTGCATTAGAGCTGGCACCGGAGCTGGCATATATTGGATCTGGCACTGGACCTGGCATTGGCGCTGGCACTGTACCTGGCATTGGGGCTGGCAGAGACGAGATGTCTGATAATCAACGGATTAAAGAAATGGCTCGCTATAGAAGTATTTGGACACAGTGGGTGCGCGTGAGAACTGGCCATGAGAAGGCCAATTCAAAACTAATCAACTGTTGGAGATGCCTCAATATTACTATAAGGAAATGGGAGAGAATGTGACCTCGCGGTTGCGGGGTGGAAGAATGCTAGTATTACATGTACGAAGACAGATTCAATGGAATAATCTTTCTTATGACGTGTGCAGTTATTACAAAAGGGAAACCAATGTTTTCTTTGCTTAACGCATCTTTCTGGCTGTGATATTAGGTACAATCGATTCCACTACTTCTTGTATTCAAGGCTGATACTATCATAAATCTTTATGTTTCTAGAGGCTGCCTTGTCTTTTGGCCTAGTCAGCCTCTGTCTCCTTGTGACAGCTGTTTACTCCTCGTAATTGATCTCCTGTACATCACCACCAGGCTCTAGGGCAGGGTTTACAGCTGGTTTTTTTCCACGCTTGGCTACGGTCTTTATTTCTGTGGTCTGTATTTCCGCTTTGCCTGTTCGTGGTCTACCCTGCGCCTTTTTAAGGACTGGGCCTTCAATCTCGAATTCAAGGACGTAGATTTTGACCTGCTTGTCCATGTCAAGCTTTCCCTTCTTCGAACCATTCTCGACGAATGGGCAGGTTGCGGGAAATACCTTGTTACCACGCTTGGCCAAAGCATCGACAATACTTTTAGTTCCGGCTTCAACGCCAGGGCTCGAGTTTTTTTCGTTCTTTCGGAGGAGCTCAAGTAGCTTTAGCCAGGGTCCGATGCTTGCCTGCAGATCTTTTCGATGAACCAGTTCCATTTCGAACATATTAAGAATTAGACCAAGCGTTCTCTGAAGGTCTTCGATATCACCCCCATTATCCACCTCGAGGTTGAGGCAGTGCCAAACGGTTCTCAGGCGATCCGCGACGGTGAAGATATACCCTGCTAGAATACCTCCTTTGATAGTTAGAAAACCGTGGAACCAGCCGGCAGGGACGTAGAGTATTGTTAAGGAAAATGGCTAGTGCTAAGCGATAATTCTGTAGCGTTTTAAACTGATGATATTGTAAACCGGATTCCCTTGACTTGGTGGTTGATGATACCCTCAAGTCTTCGGAGAATCAAGCCCTATTTATACATGTTTGGGACCTATGCCAAGGCCCGCTTTCTAACACTAACTGATACAACGATAATAGAATAAAATAACGCTCCTGAAGATAACCCAGATAGAAAAGCGCCCCCGCATAGTCCCGTCCTCCATTCTAATTCCGACACGTAACCAGGAACCTTGCAATTGCCAGTCATCGGGCTGTACCATACTATTATCCTAGACCTACTTCTCTAAGTAGAACAGCCTACAGCCGTAAGCCCCGCTTCCTATTCTATTCCGGGTGAGACACCCAATAGTAAGCGTGCCGTCATAATAGTATAACACTAGTGTGGTAACACCGCGTGCTCCCACACTACCCGATACCTTTCTATGCTTGTCCTTTCGTTACCCGACCGTTCTCGCATCACAACCCGTCACTCGTATTCGTCCCTGTCCTAAACCTTTTAGAACAGTGTTCCGTAGTTCCTGTAACACTACTCCCCCTTCCTAGACGTCGCCCTCGACCGTTAAAACCCTTCTATGATAAAAACCCTGTGGGAAAAGTCATAGAGTAGGGAAAGGTATCGAGCTTAGTCTCGCCTGTTCCGTTGTCGTTTATGAGCCCGGTCATTATCGATCACTGGGCCTTGACTTCGCGTATGGGGTCGTATGTTCGAGGTTGGCTGGAAGTTCTCGTCTGCCAATGCCTCCTGTGGCTCGGGTGTTGCCAGTCGCTTTCGTGTATTCTGTTTTCTGGTGGGGTCTGGGTCCTCACGATAGGGTCGCAGCAACATCTCGTGAAAGACGTCATGAACCTTCCATTCTACCGGAAGCTCCAGGCGGTAAGCCCGATTGCCCACCACTGCCGACACTGTGAATGGTCCCGTGAACTTATCTGACCACTTGGAGTACCCTCCAAGGTTCCGAGTATCCAGCAAGACTTTCTGACCGATAGTGAACCGCTGTGCTGCGGGTCCTGGCTTTAACGCCATCCTGTCGAAAGTCTTCTGTAGCGTATCTCTCGCTAACTCGTGAGCCGTGATGATCTCGTACAAGTAGTTGTTTCCGTTGGCATCTAATCGTTCGATCTCTGCATCCGTAGGCCAGTCCATTCGGGGGTGGAAGCCATAGTTGCAGTAGAACGGTGATTGCCCAGTCGACGTATGCTTCGCATTGTTGTAGGCGTATTCGCAGATAGGTAACAGGTCCTTCCATTTCTTGCCTGTCCCTGCCGTATATGCCCGAATATAACCTTCCATGTGTTGGTTGGTTCGTTCTGTCTGGCCGTCGGTTTGCGGGTGGAATGAAGTAGAGAGTCTCCTACGAACCCCCAATCTTTCCGTGATTGCCGTCCAGAATGCTGACACGAACTGTGTTCCTCTATCAGAGACGATGGTCCTAGGAAGTCCGTGGAAACGCCAGATGTCTTTGACAAATGCGTTGGCGGTCTGCTCCGCGTTGATCCCCGTCATTGGGATGAAGTGAGCCATCTTCGTAAAACGGTCCACGACTACCAATACGTTACGGAATCCTGATTTCTCCTAAGGCATTTCTACTACGAAATCCATCGAGATATCAGTCCAAGGTGTGGTGGCTAACTCTAGGGGTTGAGGGAGTGACAAGTGTCTCCGATGTTGCTTGGCTCTCTGGCACACATCGCAAGTCTTGACGAAGTTGGCTACATCCGTGGACATTCCTGGCCACCAGTAGTTCCTATCGATCAACTCAAGGGTTTTATCCCTTCCTAGGTGCCCCGCTACGGGTCGATCATGATGTTCCTCAATGACCTGCTTGACCGCGTAGCCCGGTACTACCCATCGACCATCGTGGGTGGGGTCATTCGAATCGGGACTCCATTCAGCGGCAGGCTCTACCTTTACGATAGCAGCCTCCGGTGGTCCAAAGATCTCAAGGTTTGAATCAGGGAGGTGTTCATCCGGAACCATCCTCCGAACCCATCGTCTTTCCTGTTCATACCAACCCTGTAGTGGCTGAGGCAGCTCTACGCTTGGTATATCGTACCACTGATCCAACTGATTCCATTCTTCTTCGGGGTTGCCAATCACTTTGGGCCCAGTTTCTACGCTGGTCCGTGATTTTCTGACAAACTGTTCTGCGCTGAGTAGCTGTTTTACGGGCTGCTCACGCATTACTCCCCCTTCCATTGCGAACTCCGGACGCCTTGTAAGTGCATCTGGCTTGCCGTTTTTTTCGCCTGGGCGGTAATGGATCTTGAAGCGAAAAGGTGCTATCTTCTCGGCCCATCTGGCTTGTCTTCTTGACAACTTCTTGGTCGTTGTGAAATACTGCGGGTTTTGGTGATCCGAATGTATCTGGATAGGGATGTCCGTTCCTTCCAGCCAATGTCTCCAAGTCAAGAGAGCAGAAACTATTGCAAGCATCTCCGGATGTAGAATACCGTCCTCGAACACCTGAGAGAGTACTGCGGCCTCGGCCCAGTCACTCGCATCAGTCTCCACGATTGCTTCGCGGTGTTCGTCATAGTGTCGGAGTATTGGAGCAGACGTAAATCTCCTCTTGAGCTCGTCGAACGCATCTTCCTGTTCCCTGCCCCATTTCCATACGGAACCTTTCTTCAGGAGATCGGTCATAGGTCTGCAAACCTCAGAGTATCGGTGGATGAACCATCTTAGGAAATTGGCGAAACCAAGGAAGCATTGAAGTTCCTTGACCTTGGTTGGGGCTAACCAACCTTCGATCGCCTGCACCTTCTTTGGTGATACTCGGTTCCCTTTTCCTGATAGTATAAATCCCAGGAATTCTACATCCTGTTGATACCATTCCGTTTTCTCGAGGTTTCCGTATAGATGGTGTCGTCGCAGTCGCTCCAAAACTTCTCGTACAAGAGTCGTATGCTCTTCTCTAGTCTTTGAATACATTAAGATGTCATCCAGGTAGACTACTACGCCTTGATCTAGAAGATCCTTGAATATGGTATTGACCATGACCTGAAACGACGCAGGAGCATTGGTCAAGCCAAAAGGCATTACCCTATATTCGAAAAGGCCGTATTTCGCTCGGAAAGCGGTTTTCCATTCTTCGCCCTTAGCAATCCTAATCAGATTATAGCCATTTTTCAGGTCTATCTTCGTGAAGTAGAGTGCTCCTTTCGTTGCGTCGGCCAGCTCATTCATGAGTGGCAGTGGATAACGGTTCTTGATTGTGATTCCATTCAAACCACGAAAATTGACACATAACCGAAGCTTACCATTAGCTTTCGGAACGAACAGGACGGGTGCCGCTGCTGGGCTAGTGGAGGGGACTACTTTGCCGGAGGGCAAGTTCTCGTCCAAATATTCCCGGAGTGCCTTATCTTCAGGTGGGGAGAGCGAATAGATCGGTCCCCACGGCGGCTGCTTTCCTTCCATAAGAGGAATGGTATGATCCCATTCAGAGTGATCAGGTAGTCGAGCGGCTCCTTCCTTGGAGAACACGTCGGCATATTCCTGAAACTCCACCGGTATAGCACTAACGAGAGCCTCGTTTACCGATGCTCTTGCCCAAAAGAGGTGTTGCTCGATCGTCATCTGCTTCTTGGGTGACGCCCTCAACAGCCTGATGACCAGCTCTTCTGGGTCTTGATCGTATATGTCTTCGACTGATACGAAGCATCCATGGACTATACAGTTGTTGCTATGGAAGCTGACACTGTTGCGTCCCCAATGGATGGTTGGTTGATGCTTCTTGAGCCATCGATGTGGTATGACGAGGTCTTCTCCTGCAAACGAGCCAACCTCACAGGTAATAGCCCTATCTAGGTGGTTGCCGATGCGGAGGGTAAGAGGTTGAGTGATGTGGGGTTCGATGGGTTTTTGTTGAGCGCAGGATGAGGGGGTTTATATAGAGAATTCGAGTGTTTTGATGAAGATCATGATACAACACTTACGCACCAGGCTTTTCGGGGTGTAACCCCATCCCCAGAGTGTGTAAAGAGAATTGAATTTCCGTGCGTGTAACAAATATAGAAAATCTCGTAGCTAACCGATAAGGATAACCATAAGACATAAAAACCTTGTTTCCGTAACCCAAAATAGAAAGAACTCGTAACGCAACATGAGATACCGAAAAATAGAAATACCCAATCAATTTTGATCCTCCAAAGTTGTAATCCTTGCCCTAAATGCCTCATTCTGGGGGCCCAATTTCCGCTTCTTTTCACCCTCCCTTCCGTGGTCCTTTCCTCCGGAAGGATACCGTTTCCTTTTCAGGTCGGTTAACCTGACTTTACTCGTCGCCACGCAATCTTTCGCGAAGTGGTTATCTCTACCACAACTGAAACACTTTCCTTCCTTTTGCCACTTCTCCTTCTCGTCCTTGTTGACACCTAAGTCCTCCGAGGGCTTGGAGTTGTGTGTTGGCGCGGGGAAAGTTTTCCGAGGTGCGGCGTTGCGCGATTTTCGCCGTTCCGATTTTTCCTCACGAGGTTTCACAGCATCCTTGCCACGTAAGATTTCTTTCCGGGCCTTCACCTCGTGATCCTTACGTCCGACCTTCCTAACCCAGGCTAGCCATTCCGCGAAATCTTCTGATTCCTCGATCGCGTTCGAGAGGCGTTGTTCCAGCGAGGAGTTTATTCCTGTTAGGATCATGGATTTCATTACGATGGGTCCGACCTTCGCGTCCCATTCCAGATTCTGCATCTCGTTGATGTAGTCATCGATCATGCCAGTTTGACGGAGCTTATCCATCTTCTGCTTGGCCTGTTCCTGATTGGTCCGATTGCCGTATTGAATCCGTAATTCGTTTTTGAAATTCTCCCATGTCCCGATGCTGCGGTCAACTGATAGTCGTTCCACGAAGTTTCGCCAGAATTTTGCCCCACTCCCGGTAAGTTCCAGGGATGCCCACAGGATCTTGGTCTGGTCGTCCCACCGGACTTTCCTCTGAAGTTCAATTAAGACTTCCATTTGGTCGATCCAGTGCCGTACGTCTTCGTCGGCTTTTCCGGAGAAGGGGATTTTTGCCTGTTTTGGCGTATCTCCCAGGGTGGCGCGAGGGGGGTGCATGAGGTCTACCTCTTGCTGCCTGTTACGACGTCTTCGCTCCTCCCGTCTTTTCTGTCTTCGTTCGCTTGCTCGACGATCGTTCTCTGAATCGGAGGAGCTGGATGAGTCTGAGGGGGATGGGTCCCGTGGTCTTGCGCGGTTTCCGCCGTTGCCGTTATTGCCATTGCCTCCTCTGCCTCCCTGTTCACTCCGTTGGCTTTCTCTTGCCTCAGAGCGAGGGGGTATGGGGGGCTGGCTCCCTGATCCTTCCGGTCTCTCTCCGGAATTGCTAGGGGGGTTCGGTGGAGGTGGCGGGGGTACTATGCCTTCGCCTCCTGAGCCTTTGGGGGCTGCTGCCGTTCTATTGGCTGCTACCCGCATCTGGTCAATAATCTCCTCCAGGTTCTTCTTTGTACCTGCGAACTGGTCTTCCATCGCAGCTTGTCTGTCCCGTTCCATCCTTTCGAGGGCAGCCATAACCTCCGCGGGTATCTGCACCGGGCCATCTTTCGGGAGTTGCTGAACGAAGTTGGTCAGCGCATTTATGTGCTGATCCTGTCGCTCCTGCCTTTCCTGATGCGCCCTAGTTGCTTCGACGATCTGCCCAAGGACTTGGCCGAGGTTGCTGGTAGCGGCGGTGGATTCCGCTCGTAGCTGAGCCATGACCTGGTTGAGCTGATTGTCCCGCTCGGCTCTGTCCCCAGCGAACTTGGTGTGGAGGTCCTCGACGATCTTGTTGGTATACTCCTGCTGCTGCCGGGTGAGTTCCCTGAGTATGGGGATATCCCGCACGTGCATGCTGAGTTCCTCGATCCCGCGGCTGAGCTGTTGTACCACGGGGGCCCCTTGTCGCTGGACCTCTTGCCCAATAAGGTCGCCAAAGGGGTTCTCCACTCGCCGATCCTCTACGTCCATGTTGGTATCCTCGTCGTCGTCCATTACCCGAGGCACCGAGGGCCTCTGAGTAGAGGATCTCTCTCTGATTGGGGTGACGTATGGGGAGAACTCTCGGTGGTCTACCTGCCGCCTCCTCGCCTGCCCATAGGATTCTTCCTGCCTCGTCGATGTGAAGAGGGAGCCTATCGGCACATCTCTCTCTTTCCTGTGGCGCCTCTTCGCCTGGGTTTCCAATATACCTCGATCTCTCAAGGCGATTGAACTCTCCATGTTGTAGTCTTCCTCCGACCGTTGCTGATGAGCCCTTGACATTGCTAAGTTGCTCGAGTTTGAGCTGTGGATGCCTTCTGCACCAGGGTTGAGCAATGAACCAGGGGGCTGGGTGAGCAAGTCCGAAAGACCGTTGCGAAAGAGTGATCTTGATTGGGAAGAGTTCCGGGTAGTTGAGGATTTCGGGATCGTTTTCCTCGAAGGTAGCGGTGGTTCCTGCTTCTGCGAAGAAACCTGTGTAGTGGAGGTATCCGCAGTATAGATGTTCGGCGCGTCCTCTTCGAACGATGAAGGATGTAGCGCAAAGGTAATCGTTGATGGCTGCTGTTGCCACTCGGGGGTGCATATAGTACCTTGGTCTTTTCTAATAGACTAAGCGCTTATTCTTCTACTGAAAGTACGGTGACTATCCGCCACTAAGCAAAATACCCAGAGTATTGGTTTAAGCGAGTAGTTGTCTTATTGAGACTTCTGGTAGTGTATGCGATAGGTAAAAAGTAAAAGTTAGGGATAAGGTACAATATAGTGTTAAGGAAAATGGCTAGTGCTAAGCGATAATTCTGTAGCGTTTTAAACTGATGATATTGTAAACCGGATTCCCTTGACTTGGTGGTTGATGATACCCTCAAGTCTTCGGAGAATCAAGCCCTATTTATACATGTTGGAACCTATGCCAAGGCCCGCTTTCTAACACTAACTGATACAACGATAATAGAATAAAATAACGCTCCCGAAGATAACCCAGATAGAAAAGCGCCCCCGCATAGTCCCGTCCTCCATTCTAATTCCGACACGTAACCAGGAACCTTGCAATTGCCAGTCATCGGGCTGTACCATACTATTATCCTAGACCTACTTCTCTAAGTAGAACAGCCTACAGCCGTAAGCCCCGCTTCCTATTCTATTCCGGGTGAGACACCCAATAGTAAGCGTGCCGTCATAATAGTATAACACTAGTGTGGTAACACCGCGTGCTCCCACACTACCCGATACCTTTCTATGCTTGTCCTTTCATTACCCGACCGTTCTCGCATCACAACCCGTCACTCGTATTCGTCCCTGTCCTAAACCTTTTAGAACAGTGTTCCGTAGTTCCTGTAACAAGTATATAGTCGGCCCCAGTTCTCGCTATCCTCCAAAGCTCTAGATTAGGAGCAATCGAGGCAAGCCTCGATGTTAGCGACGGCCTTACATGTGAGCCGCCGATGAGGTTTGCCTCCAGATAAGCATTCGGGTAAAACTCCCACTCGTTCTTGGGAGTTGGGGGCCAAAGAATGCAAAGCTCCTCTGCTTCTCTAATGCAAGCAAAGATATTATCCTGTGCATGGTCAACCTGTATGTCAATCCAATAATGATGAATTGTGAGATTGTAGCCCTCGTACCCGACCATATTGCCTCTCCTGTCAAGGGACACAGAGACAGAGAGTGGGTATTGCGCGTATTGCGCCTCTGGGAAGACGCCCAGAATGTTTTGAACATCGCTAGGTGAATGGTTCCTCTAGTGCAGTTGGTGTATGATGTTGAAGTAGTCACCTCCCTCGGGAATAGCAGTGCTGAGAACCTAAGCATAGTTAGCGGTTGAATCCTCTGTAAACTGTGAATTGGACATACCCTTGGCCTCGAGATGAAGCAGATAAGCTCCTCGTCTTGCTGTGACGCCACCCCCTGCTCCCAAACATCTGGAGAATGAAGCAACAAAGGTTCGTCAACGTGACATGCAGACTTATCATGAACCTCCACAACTTTAAATCGAGATGCAGTTGACACCATAGCACCCCATACATCGGGCCTAGAATCAGGATATATCTGTTGATATTCTATAAGGTCTTTCCAGAAGCTTTGCACTCTAGCATTTGTCCGGTACTTGCAGATCTCTTCATGTTTTGGTTTCACCCTGGACCATAATTTGCGCACCCTTGCCCAGCCACCGGAACTTTGGACCTGCAGCTATACATCTTCCAAGGGCAATCATCCGATGTAACCATATCGGTATCTGATGATATATCAATGGCTTCGACAGGTACAGTAGGCGCTACTGTCGATGCAGCTCTATCAGCGGATTCAGCCGCCGCCAGAGAAACCTGTGTGGATACCTGTGTCAGAGTCCGAGTAGCGGATGTAACTGCTGGTGTGGCTACTAGTGTGACGGATAGTGAGGCTGATGCGAGAGCTTGGGTGGGAGTCAATGCCCGCAATGATGATGCCACTACTGTTGTCGACCCTTCTGCTAGAGCGTCTAGCGCTGTATATACGGCCAAAAGTGCAGCTGCCACAACTGCCTTCTCTTTTCTTTGCTGTCTCTTTTGATTTATATTAGCTTGACGTTCCATTTGCTTCGCCTTTGTGAGGCCAATAGGCTGCGCTCATTGGCGTCCAGCATAGTTGTTATTGAGTATCCTATAGGTAGTAGGAGGTACAGCGAGGTGTGACTTGTAAGATTCGACAGGTTGTGATTGTGAAAGCTCAGGTGGATGATGAATGAATGACGGAATGGCTTGTTGGTTGAAATGAGCTTGTGAACTAACAAAGAGCATAGATACACCAGGAGGAGCAGATGCCACCAGAAAACCATGAGCAGTTCCAAATGTGGTAATTCAATTTTGAGTGAAGGACGATACTGCATTGCTTTGAGGAGGAGCAATTCCCATAGGGGAGAGTGAATTGAGAAGGATTGAGGGGCGGACACGGCTGCAGGAGGAAAGCTGATCTGGCTGGGCGGACGGGAAATCATTTTTGAGGCAGGAGGAACACGCTGGGGAGCGGGGGCGGTAGTAAATTTTGTAGAGGGAAGAGAGGTGCAAATTGGAATCGAGGGGAGCGGGAAACGAGGTGCAGAAGCAGTGGTAGCAGCAACTCGTGTGTCGATTGAGATTGCAACAGGAGAGCAGAGAGGAGCTTCAACTATCCTCAATGGGAGTTCAAGGCTCTTGTGAGGAAGAGGGAGTCCAATGAGAATAGGTGGAGGCGAAACCGATACTGGGGCCGTGGAACGGAGTGGGGCCCCAGCTGCAACTTAACTTGTTGTGGCAGCAAGGGCAGCTACCGGGAGAGTGGTGACAGTCACTGGCTTTGTAGGGTGAGAGATGGCGACAGGAATCGGCGGAAGCGGGAAGCATTGACTAGGAGGGGCAGAAGGGGCAGAAGGAGCAGCAGAGGCAGCAGGGGCAAGTATAGCAGCAACAGGCGCAGGGAAGATTGGGTCTGCACAAGGAGGAGGTACAACAATGCTGGCCGATGGGAGTGGCGGTACTGTCGGAAGATAGGTGGAAGCAGCGGGAGGAGATGAAGGGTCAACGGGAAGTGACAGAGGGGTAGCCAGGGGAGAAGGAGGCGCACTAGCGGCTGCAGTGAACTTGACGGGCGCAATACCAGGGGCAGAGGTGGATGGTGAGTGGAATGCCGGGGAAGAAGGAGGATGGATAATCTCTCCCGGCCTTGTGATGATAGTCACTGCACTGACTACCGGGCAAATGAGACCACCACTGGAAGGATCAGTTAAGGGGATAGATAGGCCGACAGCCAGGGGAGAGAGAGGAGCTGCAGGAGATGAGGTCACAACAGATGATTCCTCTATTGATGGAGCGGAGATGGTTTCGGGCTGCATAGAGAAAATGAATGTATCCGGAAGAGAACAGCTAAAAGTAGATGATCCAGGTACGGTGAGCGGTTCAGGCAGTCGAAAATGCTGCATTATAGCAGAAGGCGGCACACAAGTCGGCGGAGGGATAAGGTTGAATCGAATATCAGGGTACCTAAGAAATGAAATTGTAGCGCATCGAGGAGGCAAAGCATGGACTCTAAAATTGGCTCAGAATGGGTAACAACATCAGGTATACCTAGCAGGCTAATCACCATTGCACATGGATACCATGGATCGAGGAGGATTGGCAACGGCAGGAGGAGGAGCAGCGGCAGGAGGAGGAGCAGCGGGGGGTAAACTAGAGCGAAGACTCCGAAGGAGAATGGAGCGATCCGAACCTCCACTATTCCTCGCCGGAGGGGTTTCCCTGTTCAAAAGCTGAGCGAGAGTAGGTTTAGTGGAGAGACGTAGGCGAGACGTCACTTGAACGCTAGTCGGTTGGGGTTTCATACTGAAAGCAGCACTGATGAAGGGGAAGCCTTTCCCACCTACAGCCGCTATCTCTGGAGGTACTAGTGCTAGAGATGGTGGAGTTCACTCGTGTTCAGCAGCAGAGCCTAATGAAGTCGATGAAACTAGGGTTGATGGAAGAGATAGATCTCAGGCCGTTGTTGAGCTGCTCGATCATCCACTCTGATTAGTATTTATCCTGTGATGGGAGGATGATAGAACCAACCTAATTCTCTCCCTGCGTCACCCATAAGTGTGCCGGGGATGAATTAAGTAACATTCCCAAAACCCGGACTGGGTGGAAAGGCGTGACAAGCCATTGATGAATGCGATTAATTTAGTTGCTTCAATGATGGAATTGATGAGACCAAGAGGGTGCGCGATGGAGAGCTCGATGGCGTGCCTGAGTGGTGGTGTGGGATGGAGAGCGTAGGATATGAGATGAAGAGTGCGAGGTTCCCATGGGTACGGTGATGATGGAAAGTTGATGGTGATGATGATGATGATGATGATGATGATGATGATGATGACGATGATGATGATGAGATGGAAAGATGGAGAGATTTGGTGGGGAGGAGGGGGAGGGGGTGTTGGTGGCCACATCTTACATACATTTACCTATATATACTCGGAACAGGTAAGATTCTGCGCATAGTCTGGTGGAATAGGTTTTTCCTTTTCTATTGGCGACTTGTTTTTTCATGGGGATATTACCGTCAGGCGACTCTCGGGGGGCTCTTAGGGAGTATTTCGTGGTTTTAAATTTTTCCAAATGCCGAGATTCCCCCCCGAGGTTACTCAGATATTTCTTGGAGAAAGTTTGTAACAATTTCGACTACCGGAAAATGACTTTTGATGGTAGGCCCTTTGCGCATAAGTGCTCTAGCCCTAAATTCGGGTAACTTAATTAATGCTGTCCTCCCATCAACCAAACATACAACTGGAGTTTAGAGGTAGAGACTGCTCTTTCTGCACAAAGAGTCTACTACCTCCGATTCGTGTCTTGCGAAAAGCTACACCAAATTTAGCCTCTGCTTGCAGCTTGCATACTCTGTATTTCTGGTATATGCTGCACAGACATTTCGCCATACAATTTCATATGCAGGTACGGGTGAGAGGCACAGGGGTGGTAAGGATGGCATGGGGGTACGGTTTAGGGTACCCCTGTAAAGTCGTCTATCCCTTGGACGAATGAGACATTGGAAAATTTTTCTCATTCATTAGTGTGTTCTATAAAAGAAGTGATTGATTGAACTGAAGGTAGCATGCTGCGAAATATATGGCATACCAGCGTAATATCAAGACTGACAAATTCAGCAAATCGTTCAACCAATGTGTTCTCAACAAAATATAGAGATCACATGATATATATGCATGAGAGAGATTTTTCAAATGTCTCATTACAATGGATAACTAATACCGAAGTGGAACCATTGCAGTTGCAATAGTGCCGTTGCACCACAGATCAGTCAAGTTTGCCGGCGGTCTGTTTCGTGGGAGCCAAAGACGCCACAGTAAATGCTGAAACACTAGTCACTCCTTGAGGAAGAGATAATACGGTTCCATCTGCTATCTACTATGTACTAGAATACACTTTTTCTTAATTCATTGCAGTCTGATTGGTCGATACCGATATCGGTGTTTAGTAAGTATGACATATCAGAGTGCTGAATACTCGAGAGGAGGAGGATGGGGGCCGAAGGCCTCTCATGATTCTAGAGGGAGAATTAAACAGGGGAGGTAGAATGGGGGGGCCGACGGCCCCCATCGAGGGCCTTCCATAATTATTTGATACCCATAATACTATAACTGACAGTCGCGAGTTGGCACACCCCTAGTTTTATATACAAAAATACCAAAATCCAGACACTACAATTCTGAATGATGGAAATAAACTTCACGACTAGTACTAGATATCCACAAGCATAATTACGCTTTTCTTTACAATTTGTCGCCACAAGGTCATTAGACGTTGGCCTTTAAGCGTGGGTGCACCATAGCTTCGTCTGAGCCTGAGATTCGCAATAGCGATCAGCAAGAATGTAGCAAAGAAGAGGAGTTGGTACTGCCGTAAAAGGGAAGAGCGGGCTCACAGGATGTTGCTTACCTGCAGAAATGGTTGACGGAGTGAGGGTCAGGTTCAGTAGGAGTAAAAAACACGTGAATAGGCAAAGTCTACTATCATCAATACAGACGAAGGTACAGTAGGATGCCAGTCGTGAGGGTCAGGCGCGGCGTCGCAACGCTGCGCGCACAACCAGACCCCCACAATCTTCTCACGGCGGGTTGATACAGAAGATATTAAATGTCAAATTATTGTTATTTATCTACTATTTAACAACTATACCAAAATTCAGCTCTAAAAAGGATCAATTGTGGTTGCTGTTCTGGTACCCGTGATGGTTCTGGGGCGTTGCGACGCCGCGCCTGACCCTCACAACTGGCATCGTACTGTACATCTAGTTGGGTTTTTCAATAACGAAAATCCCTATGGTGCTAAACTATAGGGAATCTGGCAACCCATATATACGCAAAGTATATCGCGAGCCCTTCGGTATATTGCGCGGACCTTCAAAACCCCGTACACGATTTCTTTCATTTCAGACCAATTCCGATGCCAATGTATGGTGGTTGTGGTTGATATATCATCATTTCCCGGATCCATCATCACAGATCATCATCATCCTTGATCGTTACGTTAAGTTGTCATCCCTCTATTCTATGCCGATGGCTATCGACTGGTACTACCACGGGTGTATCGTGAACACCTACACCTACAGCTGTCTTCTTTGGATAGGTTCCAGGGAGACACACAACGTAGTATCTTCGGTTAAGTCTATATAGAGGCACCTCCTTCCCGTCCCCATCAAGATCCGCTGGGCTTTCTCGTGATATAACCCCAGCCCCGCCCCCCCCCACCCCACCCCGTCCTCCATCGCTGGGCTTCTTTAAGCTGTAACTCCAGTACCTTGTCCCATCCTGCCGGTATCGTGTATCACTTATCAATCCGGGATATCCCTCTTCCCTCGTTGGATTTATTCATTGTGTATAACTCCAGATCCAGTACCCCCGTCCTATCCAGTGTCCAGCTGTTATTGTGTATCACGTATCAATCCGGCATCTCCCTCTTCTCCCCTTGGATTTATTCATTGTGTATGATACCCCTCAAGGTGTCAATTGCTGACCCCCTATAATAGAGGAATTAAGTTTATATGTGAGATCAATTATTTGATAAGGGAAATAACAAGATCTGTGAGTAAAGCCACACTAAATTTGCTTTTTCTTGTGGGTCAGCATTTTCGCGACAGCTTAAGTGATAACTCCAGAATCCCCTTTTGCTCCCGATGTCTGCCACAAACTATAAGTTCAACTTTCTTTACTCCTCCCACTCTTCTTACCTATGTTAATCGATGTTACCCTCCGAATTTTTCGGTTGGCTGCCTCGTGCTATAACTCTAGTACCTCTTCTCTCACACTAGGCTCTTTTGATGTATCTTATAAATCGTCGATGCTGACACCCCTCATGCGGGACAAAAGGCTTTAGCAGAATTGGGTAATGGATCGACAAAAACCACAACACCCATTGGCCATAGCCACCACTTGGCATTTACGAAGGGGTGTCAACATTACCTCTAAGGTTCATGGGATGACTCTAGTGTTTCATCTTTTCTTCATGCTGTGCCTTTTCGGATAAAATATAACTTTTCCACTACAGTCACTCACGGGGTGTAGACGGATCCTGCCTGATGGCTTGCAGGGATTTGAGGCCAATGGTAGTTAGGGTTGGGATGCCGAGAGTAAATTACTACGGGCACAACAATCAGACAGGATCTGCCATAACTAGGTGAGCCACTGTACTCACTCTCTTGGTCCCGTTTATCACGTATCAACCCAGCCCTCTCTTTCTATATCTTGGGCAGTGTCATGATGTAACCCCAGCTCCACATCCTCTCCCGCTGGGCTTCTTTTTGATTTAATTCAGCACATCCTGTCCTAGCTGGTTGTGTGAAGCTGTTAACCGAGTGCCATTCCATTATTTACTACTATAGTCATAACTCGATATGCCGTATTACCAAGATCCAAAGGATCTCGTACGGGACAGCAAATATTCACAGGAAATCCGGGATAGCAAACTGATTTCGCAAGAGGAAAATCAAAATCCCTCAGGATTTCGTACGGAACAGCAAGGGATCCAGCGTATTGACACCCAGCATACCGAGTTGCAACTGTAGTCCTATGCATCCCGTATCAAGCTAGTATATCACTTCTTCTTTTACGCTAGGCTCACTTTATGTGTATCGCTCCAGCAGGATTTATCTCCTTCTTGTTATCCCTGGCCTTGTTCTCCACATGTCAGTCCAGTAGTACCCTTACTCCTCTCCTCTTTTTTTTCTTTCTCACCCGGCCTCTTTCACGACATGTGAGTCCGGGTAGACCACTTAATGTTTTTTTTTATTATTAGTATGTTTATTACTGCTTATCACTAATTGTGTTTATTAGATGAAATATTTCAAGTAATGGCGCACTTCACGAACGCGCGCGACTTGTTAACTTCGAATTATGCGATCAAATACCATAAATATTAATATTGAAAAGCATTTGTCTTTCCAACTTCATCGGCCGGGCCATTAAATCACCAACTTCTTATTCCTTCATACTTTCTTGTTTAAGTTTTTCTTCTGACGATACGATAGTTCTCACTACTCAGAAACTTTCTCATTGTCCCTATGTAGGTAACTCTATTTTATTAATGCTTCACAGTCAGCCTTGTAACAGTGACAAGACTGATAGAAGGACAGGTAGGTGGAGCTTACGCTGTTGGCGATTGCTAACCAGATGCATCCACTTTCCTCCATAGAAGAACGGTAGTCCCTCTATCCAATTGACCCAATATACCTGCTGACGTGAGATTCCAGTATTCAATGCTAGGTCCGGGTTTTAATCTTCAAATACCACTCGGTGACTGTCTCTGGCATTGACGCCCCCCCTTCCCCCCCTTTTTTTTTTAACTCATTAATTACATGCAGACCGTAGTATATGGTAATATCGTACTGCCCCAGAACTGTCCGTTCACCTCCGCCACCCCTCACAATATCCGTGACATAAACAGAAAATAACATGAAAGAACTGAAATTGATCAAACTGCCTCTTCTTCCTCTCTGTTCTTAAGTTCACTCCATCCTTTCACTGCCTCCCTTTCTTCTTCTTCATTTCCTTCATCTCTCTCCCCGTGGCACCGACGTCCCCGATGGATATTTCATTAATCATAATCATCTATCAGCTGTCTGTACCCAAATACCGTCGTTATATTAAATGTTGTTTCCCATTTAGACTAAGTATTATTCCTTCCCGCGTTGCTAGAAGACGTCTCATTCTAATCTTTATATCTATAGCTCCACTAATTACATGCAACATTTCCGTTTTGGTAATATCGTACTCCCCAAAACATCCCGTTTTCCGCCGCCTCGAACAATGTCAAAACAAACAAAACAAACAACGGACTGATGGAACGTAACAGCGTAGCCTGCAGTCCAATCCCATCCATGTTCCAATTCCTCTTCCTTGTCTAGTCTTCCATATCCTCTTTCTGCTCTTCATTACCCCTCCTCGTTGTCTTCGCCATGCTGTAAACTGCTTCCATATATTTTCAGTGCCGGTTCTAATCCTTCCTTGGTCTACAGTAGGCTTTCGTTATAGTGTTATCTTGGTGCGTACTTCCCGCTTCTCTACCTCCATGCCCGTTAATCAACGGTGTGTTATAAATACCAACCTGAGTTAACTTTACATTAACGTTATAGATTGAGCGATATAAAAGGTCCATCAATATAATCTCATTCCTAAACCACCGCATCTAGGCCTCTACCACCGTGGGAAATACATTAATGGATGCATTGCCCACGTACACGCGTCAAGTAAATGGATAAATTGACGCATAAGTTGTCGTGAGTTGTGTAAACTCGTACGGTCGATGCATTATTGACTTTTCCCAATATGCAATTTTTATACTTTAATTCGTTATGTCTCAATTTACTATCGAACTATATATATCCACTGATGGCTTATACTGGAAAAATGGGGGATCCTCACGCTTAATGCTCCAGAGCTTAATACTCCAGGTTCGATCTCGACAATGTATTTCTTTTTGAAATTCTATCTCTCACTCTCAAGCAATGTCAGCAGGAAAATGGTAAAGTGGGACTGGGGATTCATTCGCCGATGCTCTCACCGATGCGTTATATGGATGCATGATGAGGATCCATTATCACTACACATTTCCCAATGTAGCAGAGGGCATTTTCTATTATCATATCACCCTGAAACATCATATAACCTTCTTAATCTACTCATTTTCTCCCGTAAGTTTTATCATCTCCCTCCTCCAATCTATAATAGCAATAGACCATTCTATCTCACGTTTAATTAGCTCTACCATATCAACTCTGTTTTCACACATCGGCCAATATTCCGTGTGGTTGATGTATACCCCTTTGAGGTCATTCACATCCACCTGATCGCTCAAACACTGACCTTTACTTAGAACTACGTACAGCCACCATGACTCATCAAAAGTGTTCGTTATTCGGATCTAATGTGACAACTCAAACCCAAGTCAGGAACTAAAGTGCCCATTGAAATCTTCAAAATCTCAACATAGCAACATTCAATAGTGGTCAAAGTGAATATTAAACATCCATGAAATTTTATTCTCTATCACTCACTGGATACAATTTTATAAATACATATGGTAAGCCGAATCATGCACTGACCAACTCTGATGTGAATCATAAACACTTTTCATGAGTGACTGTAGATGCTTTACTCTTAATATCGTTCTTCTAGTCATATCAGTATTATGTGGCAAGTGTTTACTTGTTTCTTTTTTTTTTAAATCATGTTAATTCTGTTTCTAGGTACAAAATGGTCGCATAAAGCTAATACTATGGCATAAAGAAACGTATCTGGCAAGTGTTTACTAGCCTTCACTAATGCTCTATTTCAAACAACAGAACCTAGAGCATTTCCAACAACTTGAATTTCAAAATATCCTGTCAGACAAGAAATATCATCTGCCACCGCTTGTGTTTGTTTTTTAGAATCCAAGTTGCTCCTTTCTCTATACGTTTCTGACATAGGCGACTAATAACTGTGGTATTTAGTTTATCGCAACAGACTCTCCATTCTGTTTCTACAGACCGAATATCTCCTTTAGGAAACATATCTAATAAGTATATAGATATACCGATATGCAATGTGTTATTTAAAGGTTTTGATTGGCCAGGTATTAGATTGCTTTTTCTTGGTAATTTGATTAGTAATATTTCGATAATATTATTTTTTCTTGATACAAGTAACACATAGGGGACTTACTTTTTCCTTCTATTGAATTCGGATAGTGACATTGCTTTTTCCCTCTATTGCTGTTAGTGGCGAATCGGGGAGTTTACTGTCTCCTTCTCTTGAATCCGGGCAGGGACATTGTTTTTTCCCTCTATTGATGTTAGTGGCGAACCGGGAAAGTTACTTTTTCCTTCTATTGAAATAGGGTACATTCTTTTTTCCCTCTAATGATGTTATTGCTAATGATGTTATTGCTAATGATGTTATTGCCAATAGGGAAATTCTACGTTATCTTTCTATTATTGTTAGTATTAGTCAAAGTTTTGATTCTTAGAGTTATAGTTTAAAGTTACTCTCGATCGCACATTATTTTTTAGTTAAAAAATCAATTTCAAAACTCTCTGCCTACAATATCTTTTGATACGATGCCTCAAATATTCAACGAGAATGCTTCTACCGATATTCACTGCATGCTGGAATTCACCAACAAGACAGACAAAACTGGCTATCTCAAAATCTATAATTCTACTTTATTTTGCTGTAGCGATGAAATACCAAATTCAGTAATCGATTTGGAAGATATACCATGCCGAATCGTTTGTTTTGTCTGCGATTCTTTTACAGAATCAACCGAAAACCCAGTTGAAATATATTCAGGCAGAGTCTGTGATATGGTTAAAGACAAACCAGTTGTTATTACTTTAATGAATAAGAGCGAGTAAGTAATGTGATTTACTGTTTAATATATTTGAACTAATAATTTTTCACTTAGATTTGCTGGTGACCTGACACATCCACGATTTGACGAAATAGCCCCCGCACCCTCCTGTGCCACTATATACTCAGTCGGAAAGGTTGTAGGACAACCTAAGGGTACTACCAAGTCTCTCCCTATAGGCTGGAAATCTTTTGATTTACGATCCTCCTACTACGATTTGGAGGCTGCCTCCAAATCAGCTTCCCGAAGGTATTTTGTTATTAGGTGGTATATACCAGCAGGAAAGAGGTGGGAGAGCACAAAATTACCCCAAATCGATAGTGTACTACAAATTACTGGGAAATTAGTTGGTAGAGTCATTGTTGACAATGCATCATCACATTCTTTTCTTGGTTGTATAGTGTCATCGTTAAGCTATATTTCAGTAATGCAATCGGGATTAGGGGGTGGGTCTGTTCGACAATCCTCAGGTATATCAGAGTCCAAAAATGTTGGAAGATTTTAGGGAGCTCGGGCTCAAAAAAGATCTACGATGGGTGATTCAAGTTTGTATTCAAGTTCTCCACCCCCTTCGAAAATCACTGTTAGGTCATCTTCTATTTCAAAACCTACTACACCAGCCAAAAAGAAAGCTTCCAGTGTATTTAATGACTGTTCTGCCGATGACGAGTTTGAGGATATTGAGGATGATATTATTGAGGATGTTATTTCTGAGTAAATTAGGTTTGGTATACGATATATGCGTTTCTGAGTTATCGTTAGCTATTGTATTTTTAGTTGGGAGAATGTATTATTACCAATGACATATATAACTATCGGGTATCTCTCTTTAGGAATTGAGCTACCAGATTTCTATATTAAATACAATTTTCAATACAAAAATACCAAGAACCAATTCCAGACAATCAATCGATGATTCCAGGATATCGAATCGGATCCGAACAAGAAGAAATAGAAACTCTCAAGCCTCCAGCTCCCAATTAGACCGAATTGAGATGCGATTAAATTCCCGAGCTGAACATCAAATTATAAATCGCCGACAAACTACCCAAAACCAAAGCAATATAGAGTCAAATTCATCGTCTAGCAATTGGTGGGATATTTTGTCTACAAAAACAAATCATCTCCTACCACATATTATTAGTTGGTCAAAACAATGTACCTATTGTGGTGCAGCTTTATTAACTAGTGAGAATAATGGTTGGTGTTGTAGTAATCGGAAATATCGATTACCCTCCCTACCAGTATATCCCCCCGATACTAAAACTGAATTTGAGCAACATGGCACTCAGTTGAGTCGTATCAGCCGAAAACTCAACAACATTTTTTCATTTTCAATTTGAGGAGTTACAGGTGGATTTCGGCAGTTACCGAGATCTTCAAATGTTGCTATAATAGGACGAGTATATCATCGGTTATTGGATTCAAACCAAGGCCAACATTCAATTCGGTGGCTCCTTCACGATGAGGACTCAAGGGACTTACTAGCTCTTGAGCTTGGTGTACCCTCCTCCCTAGTTAACAGCTTTCGAAAACTACTCGAAGATAACAATCCTTTTGTTTACCATCTCCGAGCAGCATTTACCACTGCAATAGATACTCCACTTCCACTGGAGTTATATACACCAACAAGTAGTGGAGAAATTGCTGTGATTATATATGCCAACAATATACAAAAAGTCTACCCTCGAAGTGTATTAGTTTACAACAATATTCTCGATTTTCCAAAAGCTATCAGTATATTAAGTCCCCTTTACGAGCCATTACAATATCCTGTTTTCTTTCCTAATGGTACACCTGGTTGGGACTGCAAATCCGATATCAGTCAAATTCGATGGTATAGAGACAGGCTCACAACAGAGAACCGATTTCTGAGGTTTGGTAGATTGTGTGGAGCATATTTGGTGGATATGTACTCGAGAGTGGAAGATGAAAGATTGGACTATATACGAAAATGATGAGAGAGACAATACAACCAGCAATCTGAAATTGCAGAGGCAGAATGTGATTTACCCATCGAGAAAGGCACAACACTACCGAACTCTTTCCTAAGTTCCCGAGCATGGGCATCGAATCAGGGTGCCGACTCTCTTGCTATCTGTCTGTCAAGAGGCAAACCCTCATTTTTTATCACGATTACAACAAATCCTAACTGGCCAGAAATTAAAGAACGATTAAATCCAGGACAGAATGCCTCAGATATACCAATTATTGTTTGTCGGGTATTTAAAGCAAAGCTAGAGAATGCCATTGCCAAAATTTGGAGTCATTTATGAACAACAGTTTACATTGTTCGGGTTATTGAATTTCAAAAGAGGGGGTTACCACATGCACATGTTGTTATTAAAGTAAGATAATCTAAACCCCAATTTAGGTTAATGCTAAAATTTGTAGGTGAATCCCGAGTTACCTTTCTCAGCTATTGATTCCATTGTCTCCATCGAAGTACCGACAGAAGAGGAAGATGCTGTCCTACGAGAATTGGTTCTACGATTCAATCTACACCCCCAAACACATTTAAATTCTCCTAACAGTCGGTGCAACAAAAATGTATCCTGTATTTGGGGATACCCACAAGCGATTCGGGAAACTACAGAGCTTAATCGATATGGTCGAGTACAGTATAGAAGAAGAAAAGAAGATGATCGATAGCTAGCATCGTATATGCCATTTCTTACGAAACTACTAGAATGTCATGTTAATCTCGATATATGTTTTACAGTTAATATTTTCATGTATCTATATAAATATTGATTTAAACGACCAGATCGAACATTATTTTCTTTCAGTTTTGAAGGACACCAGGAGGTTGATAAGGTCAATGACTATATCAATACGAGATATCTGTCTGCTTCGGAGGCAGGATGAAGGATCCTGCAATAGCATATAACAGATCGATCGCCTGCAGCCAAATCGCTTACAGTTCATCTACCTGTAAGAAACATGCCTCAAATGTATCGAAAGGATTATGGAGAATCTACAGCATCTACTTTGCTTAGATATTTCTCTAGGCCCCGAAATACATTTTCCAAAATTTGACTTATATTCAATATGACGAGAAGTGGATTCTGTACTCGAAGTCGTCAACCACTTTCAAAAATACCGATTTCCTTGAAGAAATATGTAATAGTTATCCAAAGTTTATTGTAAGAGCTAGGAGAAGGAATGAAGCAATAACCCGAATCGATACAGTCCCTCCTAAAACTGGAGAATTATTCTACTTGCGAGCGCTCCTACTGCATCGATCAGCTTATTGTTTCGAGGACCTAAAAATTGTCAATCAAATTACATACTCAACATTTCAAGAGGCAGCAGCAGCATTAGGTCTCTTCGAAAATCAGTTGGAGTGGAAAGAAATTATGGCAGAAGCTGTCCAAAGCTTTTGCAGTCCTAAACAGCCACGATTCCTGTTTGCACATTTCCTGATGAATATTCCAGTGACAGCCATTGAATTGTTCAAGGAATATCAGGAGGCACTCTCGGCAGATTATCTTGACCAATACGATTCCCCGATAATGGTTATGAATGAATGTTTGGAGGGGATTGCAAGACATTTGGCTGCTCAAGTTAGTATGTTGACTCATTTTGGGTTACCCCAACCTCAAAACCTCACAGATGAAATATCTATGGAGACTCTTGCATTTGATAATCGTAGTATCGAACTTACTGAGATGGCAATATTATCTCGGGAACTGTTATTTAGTTAGGGTTAGTTAGGGTTAGTTAGGGTTAGTTAAATGGGGAACAAAGATCTCGAGAAGAGCTGCAAGATGGTGCCGACAGTAAAGGTATTGGGGTACTCAGTTACTGTTTCGCTGTATGATGAAGCTCTTCAGGGCAGCAGCGATGGTGCGCTTATATACATAAGATCGCGCCAAGACGCGGGATAGTATTGTCCCGACTCCGGGTCGGAGTCGGACATTCTATTAGCCCGCTTGCAAGGGTGGGGGTACACCTCATTACAAATACAATGTATTACTAAACTGCCCGTAAATAGAATAGTGTGGGTACACTTACTCAATTAGGGTTAGCCTAGGGTTAGGGTTAGGGTTAGGGTTTCGAGCCTGGTGCTACTATTAAAGTAACCCCCCGAAGGGGACGGTGTTTCGAACACCGTGGTCCAGGTCATCTAGTTGCCTTCCTTTCCGTAGCTCAAGGCTATTGGATTGGATTTGGTCAACATCCGATTCTAACATAACGTTAAAACTGAGTGACTAATCATGTCCTAGAGATATCCACCGTCCCACTAACGGGGGTCACGGGTCTCTCCTACGCAGTGCTAATTTGTTGTTGCCCGGTCAGGGGCTTCAACGGTTAAGCTCCGCATCTCATCGCTCAATAGAACAGCCATAGCCTGTTCGTTGCTGCGAATCTGTTCACGGTCATGACGTTTACTCAGCTCCGCTGTCGTTCGCCTCGCGAAAGGGTACTAGAGGTTGGTACATTATATCGTCTTCATCAGTTGAACTATCGTCCTCCCGTCTTTGAGCGGCGAATAGATCTGCGAGGTCGTTTGCACCCCGGTCAACAATCTCTCTGAAGTCATCAATGTGCATTCGAGAAAGTTTGGCGTTAAGAATAGACACGTCGTCTTGGAGATTACGTGTTCTCTTGTACGATATTACAAACCTTTGATCACGGATGGCTTCTGCGAATGTGCGATCGGTGGTATCCGTCGCTATCAGCTCATTCCATGTCTCCAGTATCGTAGCCTTGACACTGTTAATGTCAACTCCATTCCATACGTCATTGTACTCTGTCTTGAAAATTATCGGGGCGAGCCTTTGTGGTTCAGATTCTTTTTTATCTTTGGCGAGGCCCCATCTCTTTTCGACTTCGTTTTGTGTCCAAGAATGTAACACTTGACGAGGATAGCCACGTGCGGTGAGTAGTTCCACGTACTCTGCTACTGCCGTTTTGTAGAATTCCTTCCGAGACGAGCAGGTGGCTATCCGGGTTAGTTCTCCTTGAAATCCGGCACGTTTTACGGTGATCGGATGTGAACTTTCCCATGGTATGCGCATGAAGTGATTGAAGGGTTTCCTGAAGAGTTTATAGTCCACGCGGGTCTCTCCAGTTAAGATATCGATATCTAAGTCGAGGAATGGACTAGGTCCCTCGCCTTCGCGCATTATGGCCC
Organism: Morchella importuna; assembly: GCF_003444635.1. Lineage (NCBI taxonomy): Eukaryota > Fungi > Ascomycota > Pezizomycetes > Pezizales > Morchellaceae > Morchella > Morchella importuna. Next base: position 9,125 of record NW_025763446.1, on the reverse strand, counting down.
ATTCGACTTGGAGTGTCGGGCCTAGGTTGTGCTTATTCAATATAGCTCTGCATTGCTCCATCGAGTCTGCTTGAATAATAGAAAGGATGTCATCGATATAACGGCAATAGAATAAGACTCCGTTGCCGTTGACATCTTTCTCCAGAAGTTTACTCTGGTTATCGAATTCATATTTCGCTGCATAGAGGTTTGCGACGTCTGGGGAGCAAGCAGCTCCCATGGCTAAACCTTTCTTCTGCGCGTAGAATTTGCCATTAAATTCCATTACGGAAAATTTATTGACTATCGATATTGCACGGTGGATTAAATCACGTCGATTGACTAGATGTTCTGCGAGATAATCCGGGAACTCTTGAAGTAGCGTGTAGACAATGTCTGCAGCGTTACTAGGTATATTGGGGTACATCGCTACGACGTCCCCTGTACATACGTAAATGTTACGTACAGTTCCTCTTGCAGGGAGGTTGACTAACCCCAACAAATCTACGACATCCCGGGTGCTTTGGGCTACCCAAGGGATTGCTTTAGTCGTGTCTTTGAGTTGTACCTGCACCCACTTTGCGAGTGGGGATGTTACCCATGAATGTCCAGGACAAATGGGTCGTATTTTCCAGGGTTCTTTATGGATCTTGGGGATTCCATGGAACCTGGGTACGTCCGCATCATGTTTCCACCTTTTAAGGTATTCATGTTCTTGAGCGGGTAACACCGATTGTGCGGCTTCAATGAAATAATTCATTTCAAGTCCGACTTCGTGGATGGTATTAGCCAACCATTGGAATGATCCAGCAGTAGTAGGGACGTGACGCCGAAGCACCTCGCCATTTACCGCATCCGCATAAGTAATCCAGTCACGAGGACCTTCGTACTCACCGACTCTTACTGGATCTAGTTCATAATAGTTGGCTTTGTCTTGGAGTAATTTTTCAACTTCCGTGACATACCAGTCGCGTCCAAAAATGACCGGGCCTAGGTTTTTATCGCTTCCTTTGATCATCAACTTGTGACTTTCTAGGAATTCAGAGAGCTGCTTCCACCGAGGACGACGATCTCGGTTTATTCTGGTATTGAAGGGTTTGCCGCACATTGAAATCAATGTTTGCCTGCCGCGATTAATACCCCTCTCTAGCTGTTAGCTCATTTTGGGTGGATCTTTTCGTTCCCTAGGGATCTTAAAGTCCGGGTTCCACGTTTCATCATCTTTTTTGTCACTTTTAAAGAAATAATATTTCCAACGCAATCGGTAGGTAAAATCATTATAAGCTTCCGTGAGGAGGTCTTTATTAAAAGTAACTGGATACAAATATTTCATATTGACTCCCAATTCATAGGTTACCCAATCGGGTACCGTGATTCCTTCCTGCACATGTGGACCTGGCCAAAACCGACGAAGATTACTAAATCGATTAGAATTAGCTTTCGCTGCCAGCACTGTGTTTTGTAGGTAAGGGGGGAGCCGAAGTATTTCATCCGGGTAAGAAGAAGGGTTTTCGAAGCTAAATGGGAGAGCTACTAACCTCATCGCTTCGCTTTCTTCTCGGCACCTTTTCCGTCTGTTGAAGGCTTCCTCTTGTGGCTCTTCGTGGACGACGCTGGATGTGGAGTAGATTGGGCTTTCGCCTTCTCTTTTCCTTTTCCTTTCGATTTTTTGATCCCCTGAGGTTTGTTTCCCTTGGGGGCAGCCGGTTTCTTGACCTAAAATTGTAAGCGGCGCAAAGTCAACAAGGGGGTCACCCTCTCTTACATTTTTGGTCTTATGGGCTTGTTTTTTATCCTTCAAGAGGATTCCCTTAATGAGTCGAGAAAGTCTAGCTTCCTCGGACTCAGGGGTTTCCTGTGCCACTCGAAGGATCGTACGCTCCTTGAGAGAAACTTTCTTCTCAAGGAGGTAGTCTTTGTTTGCCTGCCTCGTACGTGCCATCTCAAGGACACGTACTGCCAATAAAGGGGCAAGCGCTAGGGCTGCATCCCTTTCTACCAACAAAAACTGGGGAATCTCCATTTCTCCAGCGATATCCCGTTGGTCTCTCGACTCAGTTGGGGTATCGCCTAGATCCATGTTGACATCCTCCTGTCCCGGGCGCGACCCGTGTTGGAGCTTGGCACTTAGGAAATCTTTTTTAACTGCCGCACGCAGCAGTTCGTCCAGATTTCCCAAGGAGTTTAGGACTTGGAGATATTCGAGCTCTGCCTCTTTCTGCTCGATGATGGTTTGATGCAGTCTGAGGGCGCACTCTTGTTGGATAGCGGCCATATCCCGAGCCGCTTTCTCCCTGAGTTCCGTGGGATATAGGGAGGTGAACTGAGTGCCAACCTTCGACCGTACGATGGGGTTGACTGCAGTCGGGAGTTTCTTCTCGAACAACTGCTTCTTCAGTGCTTTGATGGCGGATTGAACCCCCACGATCTTCGTAGCTGTCTCAAACGCAGACAGCAATACGTCGAAGCATCGCATACGGAAGGAGGGGTGTAGAAGACGTTTGATGTCCTCCATCTTTTCCGCCGGTGCGATGGAGGACAGGAGGTTCGCTAACGGGGAGACGTAGTGATCCTCTGCTTGGTGCCCGTCTTCATCGATTGAGGCGAGCATAGCGGCATGAACCTGCGCCTGCCATTATACTCATTTCTGATGGGGTGAACTTAGGGTTAAGGTTAGCCCCCCCCATCCCCAAAAACACGGAGACCCCTATAGTATGCAGTTCTACGTGCTGTACAGTCCCCTTCACCCACTTCTCCTTTGTTATATAGGGGACGTACGGTTGACTTGCTTTTGCCTCCTAGAACAAGCGTCGTGAAGCGATTGTTTTACCTGTATGGATGCATTGCGTCCTGACCGAAAGCAAGTTTGCACCTGCAATACATACAGGTTTGCAAGGTTTCACTACTTTCTCATGTATAACTCTCACCTCCACAGCCTACACCTTCATAGCCTGGGCTTGCACCACCACCTCTCCGCCAACAAATCCAGATCAGTAAAAAACAATGGAGTCATATATAATTAGCTGTCAACGGTGCACTAATCCCACTAATCTGGGCTCTCCATGCTCCCTGTGGTTTTCACCTACCATGGTTAACCAATCTCTGAAATGACCAATCATGCTTTGCTTATTTGGGTGATCTGAAATACAATATATGCCGTAACCTAGTTCTGATTCCTTGGTCAGTGGCGAATGATATCAAATTTTACAGAATATACTGTGAGGATTCCCCATTCATACCTCAGCTGTTGGTACCTTACCTGCTACTTTGATTACCACCTTCTGCTTGCATCTACTATTAGATTTAGATAACTTTACGAAAACCGATGTAGGAACCAAAGCAATGGCTAGATCGAGTCCCAAATAGCTGTACAACGGAGATTTAATTGACATCTACTTGGTGCCAGATTGTGTACTAAATTACCCTGTATCAATAGCAAGTAGGCACCATATTGTACACTAACTCAAGTAACAAGCCGGAAACGTAAATTTTTACAAAACTGCAACAAAACAAAGCTAAATTGAGGGGAGGGAGACATCAATGCCAGCACAATAGAAAGACCACTTTAGGAGCAGTTAAACAAAAGTGGTCAGCCACCTAGGGTTAGTCAGGGTTAGTCAGGGTTAGTTAGGGTTCTAGTAGGAGAATGTCGGACAGGATTTTGAGGTTGCCCGGGAACCGTCGCCACACAATTCCCAATTCCGTGCTTACGGATTAAATAGGCCGCCCCGAGTCCATCGCCATCGTCAAATATGTAGGTACCGGGGGTGGTGGTCGTGATGGCAGGGGCGTAGGTGGTGGTTGGGGACTGTTGGGTAGGGTAACTCCCTGTGAGTCTTGGCAGCCTGTCCTGCAGCAATTCCGGCGCCGTCACTCATCGGTCAGGTACCACGATCGATGCCTGCATGGTACCGAACGCACCGTCTCAACCTCACGATCATGACGGCGCTCGAAATTTAACGATGCCGAGTTTCCCCATCCTCCGCTTCGATGGAATACATGAATTTCGGATTCTGACCTCCGGGTTACCGCATTGGGCGAATCCCACTCCCTGACTCCGGTGCGTTTTGTTGCACCGAGTCGGATTCCGATCTCCAGCTTACCGCCCGGGTGTGTTTTCTAACAGTAATTCGGATTTCAATCTCGGATCATGATATTCGCAATACTTGAAACCCAATATGTGAGTGACGATCCATGACCGACATTCCATATTGTGTATTGTTGCAGTCTGGTAGGAGAATGTCGGAGAGGATTTTGAGGTTGCCCGGGAACCGTCGCCCCACAATTCCCGATTCCGTGCCTACGGATTAAACAGGCCGCCCAGAGTCCATCGCCATCGTCAAATATGTAGGTACCGGGCGTGGTGGTCGTGATGGCAGGGGGTAGGTGGTGGTTGGGGGCTGTTGGGTAGGGTAACTCCCTGTGAGTCTTGGCGGGCTGTTCTGGAGCACTTCCGGCGCCGTCACTTACCGGTTGGGTACCATGATCGATGCCAGCATGGTACCGAAAGCACCGGCTCAAGCCCACGATCATGACAGCGCCCCAAATTGAACTCAATTTCAACCTCCAACAAATACACATTTCTGTATTACCATTCCAGAGAGATGCTCGTAACCCTAACTACCCACAGCCCAGCTTCAATCTCCACCAAATACACATTTCTGAATTTCAATTCCAGATTACCACTCATAACCCTAACCACCCAAATACAAATGTCAACCCCCATCAAATACAGATTTCTGTATTACCATTCGAGAGGGATGCTCGTAACCCTAACTACCCACAGCCCAGCTTCAATCTCCACCAAATACACATTTCTGAATTTCAATTCCAGATTACCACTCATAACCCTAACCACCCAAATACAAATGTCAACCCCCATCAAATACAGATTTCTGTATTACCATTCGAGAGGGATGCTCGTAACCCTAACTACCCACAGCCCAGCTTCAATCTCCACCAAATACACATTTCTGAATTTCAATTCCAGATTACTACTGATAACCCTAACTACCCAAATACTAGTGTCAACCCCTATCAAATACAGATTTCTGTATTACCATTCGAGAGGGATGCTCGTAACCCTAACTACTCACAGCCCAGCTTCAATCTCCACCAAATACACATTTCTGAATTTCAATTCCAGATTACTACTGATAACCCTAACCACCCAAATACTAGTGTCAACCCCTATCAAATACAGATTTCTGTATTACCATTCGAGAGGTACGCTCATAACCCTAACTACCGAAATACCAGTTTCAACCTCCACCTAATTCAGATTTCTGTACTACAATTCGAAAGGGATGCTCGTAACCCTAACCACCCACAACCCAGCTACAATCTCCAACAAATACACATTTCTGAATTTCAATTCCAGATTACTACTCATAACCCTAACCACCCAAATACAAATGTCAACCCCCATCAAATACAGATTTGTGTATTGTTGCAGTCTCTGGCAGGGCAATCTCGGACCGGATTTCGAGGTTGGCCAAGAACCGTCGCCCTACAATTCCCGATTCCGTGGCTATGGGTCGAACAGGACGCCCCGAGTCCACCCCCATCGTCAGGTATGTGGGTACAGGGGGTCGTGGTCGTGATGGCAGGGGTGGAGGTGGTGGTTGGGAGCTGTTGGGTAGGGTAACTCCCTGTGAGTCTTGGCGACCTGTCCTGGTTCACTCCCGGCACCGCCATTCACCCGGCGGGTACCACGATCGATGCCTGCATGGTACCGAATGCACCGTCTCGAACCCACGATCATGACGGCGCTCGAAATTTAACGATGCCGCGTTTCCCCATCCTCCGCTTCGATGGAATACATGAATTTCGGATTCTGACCTCCGGGTTACCGCATCGGGCGAATGACACTCCTTGACCCTGGTGTGTTTTATTGCACCGACTCGGATTCTGATCTTCAGCTTACCGCCCGGGTGTGTTTTCTAACAGTAATTCGGATTTCAATCTCGGATCATGATATTCGCAATACTTGAAACCCAATATGTGAGTGACGATCCATGACCGACATTCCATATTGTGTATTGTTGCAGTCTGGCAGGGCAATCTCGGACCGGATTTCGAGGTTGGCCAAGAACCGTCGCCCTACAATTCCCGATTCCGTGGCTATGGGTCGAACAGGACGCCCCGAGTCCACCCCCATCGTCAGGTATGTGGGTACAGGGGGTCGTGGTCGTGATGGCAGGGGTGGAGGTGGTGGTTGGGAGCTGTTGGGTAGGGTAACTCCCTGTGAGTCTTGGCGACCTGTCCTGGTTCACTCCCGGCACCGCCATTCACCCAGCGGGTACCACGATCGATGCCTGCATGGTACCGAATGCACCGTCTCGAACCCACGATCATGACGGCGCTCGAAATTTAACGATGCCGCGTTTCCCCATCCTCCGCTTCGATGGAATACATGAATTTCGGATTCTGACCTCCGGGTTACCGCATCGGGCGAATGACACTCCTTGACCCTGGTGTGTTTTATTGCACCGACTCGGATTCTGATCTTCAGCTTACCGCCCGGGTGTGTTTTCTAACAGTAATTCGGATTTCAATCTCGGATCATGATATTCGCAATACTTGAAACCCAATATGTGAGTGACGATCCATGACCGACATTCCATATTGTGTATTGTTGCAGTCTGGTAGGGCAATCTCGGACCGGATTTCGAGGTTGGCCAAGAACCGTCGCCCCACAATTCCCGATTCCGTGCCTACCGATTGAATAGGCCGCCCCGAGTCCATCGCCATCGTCAAGTATGTACGTACCGGGGTCTTGGTTGTGATGGCAGGGGCGTAGGGGGTGGTTGGGAGCTGTTGGGTAGGGTAACTCCTTGTGAGTCTTGGCGACCGAATCGGGCGAATCCCACTCCTCATCTCTTGTGGGTTTTCTTAAACTCATTCGGATTCTGACCTATAGGTTACCTTGTTGAAACACTCTTGATTCTTACCTCCTGTGTACATCATTAGCCGAATCCTACTCCATGCCACAGATGTCTTTTCTCAAACTAATTCGGATTTCAATCCCAAACCACACTATTTAGAATAATTCCAGACACTAGGAGTTTACTTTGCATCTAGATATATTACGACGATATCCCTTAATAAAATGACACAAAGCTCTCATTGCGGGGCATCCAAGTCTCCGTAGGTGGGTTAAGAAATCTCTTTGTATCGTCTGGTGTATCTCGGACCCTAACTACCCACAACTCAACTTCAACCTCCAAGAAATACACATTTCAGCATTACACTTCGAGAGGGACGCTCGTAACCCTAACTACCTACAATCCAGCTTCAACCTCCAACAAATACACATTTCTGAATTACAATTCCAGATGGCCACTCGTAACCCTAACTAGCTACATACCAGTGTCAACCTCCACCAAATACAGATTTCTGTATTACACTTCGAGAGGAACGCTCGTAACCCTAACTACCCACATCCCAGTGTCAACCTCCACCAAATACAGATTTCTGTATTACACTTTGAGAGGGACGGTTGTAACTCTAAGTACCCACAATCCAGCTTCAATCTCCGACAGATACACATTTCTGAATTACAATTCCAGATGGCCACTCGTAACCCTAACTAGCTACATACCAGTGTCAACCTCCACCAAATACAGATTTCTGTATTACACTTCGAGAGGAACGCTCGTAACCCTAACTACCCACATCCCAGTGTCAACCTCCACCAAATACAGATTTCTGTATTACACTTTGAGAGGGACGGTTGTAACCCTAAGTACCCACAACACAGATTCAATCTCCACCAAATACACATTTGTGTATTGTTGCAGTCTGGTAGCGCAATCTCGGACCGAATTTCGAGGTTGCCCGGGAACCGTCGCCCCACAATTCCCGATTCCTTGCCTACCGATTAAATAGGCCGCCCCGAGTCGATCACCATCGTCAAGTATGTAGGTACCGGGGGTCGTGGTCGTGATGGGAGGGGCGTAGGTGTTGGTTGGGGTCTGTTGGGTAGGGTAACTCCCTATGAGTCTTGGCGGCCTGTCCTGGAGCAGTTCCGGCGCCGTCACTCACCGGTCGGGTACCACGATCGATGCTGCATGGTACCGATTGCACCGCCCCAAGCCCACGATCATGACGGAGCTCGAAATTTAACGATTGCCGAGTTTCCCCATCCTCCGCTTCGATGGAATACATGAATTTCGGATTCCGACCTCTGGGTTACCGCATCGGACGAATCCCACCGTGACTCCTCGACTCCGGTGTGTTTTATTGCACCGACTCGGATTCTGGTCTTCAGCTTACCGCCCGGGTGTGTTTTCTAACAGTAATTCAGATTTCAATCTCGGACCATGATATTCGCAATACTTGAAACCCAATATGTGAGTGACGATCCATGACCGACATTCCATATTGTGTATTGTTGCAGTCTGGTTTTATATATCTCCTTGTTAGGGTTGCTCAAAATTTTAAGGCAATGGATTACTTCTGGTAACTTACTGGATTATTTTTTCCGACCCACACACCGGAATTCTTTTGAAACATCTTAGTTTTGTCTGAGAGCCGCTAACCCGAAACCTAAAGAAAATTTTCAAATATACTCATAAACTAAATTCTTATATATAATATTAACAACTTACAATCCTAACAACACCGATAAAATTTTTTGGAACACGATCCTGTGTGTCAGTAGACCGCAGAATATACTAAAATCTTATCGTATATCTATTTGTACGGCAAGTTATTGACACTCTGGTACCTGAATTGTGAACTCTTATCCCTCCCAAACCACTTGTTTAACACATGGAAACAATCTTCGTAACCGGAGTAAAACACTCATAACCTGGCATACACAACCCCCTTACGCCCCTCTACCCCACCGAGCACTGCAGGCAGGAAAAGAAGACTTTGACAAGTCTCTCCTACCCCCAACCGATCCGGGATATCCGTCATCTCCCAACAAGGCGTACTGAACCTCTGCTTCGTGAGAATCCTAACAACAGGAATTCTTGTTCCCCCCACATTTCGCCGAAACCCAACAAGCTCAATCAACTCAATCTACTATCATCGAACAAATCTAACTGAACAATGAACCATTCTTCATCTTCGCGAACACACCCCATACAATGAACAATACACCCGGATATACTACATCTACTTAAAGGGTTGTCCTC